>NW_026261395.1:116993-120070 GCF_024610275.1 Lodderomyces theae | reverse complement strand
GTTTGAAAAATTTATGTCGCTTTAGTATGAATAATAAATGTCGCGTTGGTATGAATTATTATGTCGCACTAGTATGAAATAAAAGAATAAAACGACGACTGTACTTACTCTGACAAACAAGGAAAACATTGTGAAAAAAAAATAGGGGTAGTGTATGTCAATATGCAGTACCAATGCAAGTTGGTGAAAATGCTACCAAGTTCAGCTACTCTACCCATGTGATAGCCACTATGATATCAAAATAGTAGGCGTTCCCTGTCAAGACTGCTTGGCTTGCAGGTTAGCCTTCAGCATCATTTCTCAATTTAAATCTCAAGAGTACATAAACTTTGGAATATACTTCCATTCTATCAATTTCACGGGGAGTAATTTTCACAACCGTCCTGCTAATGTAAAGTAACGCTATGCTTATCTATTTCAGACTACACCTTCAACCCCACGTAGCTCAGGATTGGTTTTTGCCACTTCAATGATGGCACTATTGAGTGAAAAGCGGGTGTTTTCTTCTTTTTGCAACTATTTTGATAAAATTAATTTGCACACACAAACTTTGTTTTCAATTTGGCATAGGGGTAGTGGCCAATTATATAACTAAAACATGCTTACAGTAGAAACTCAAAGCTATGAACTGTACCTACCATTAGTGATGTTACTATTGTCGTAGAAGAACACACAAGAGAGATAGTTTTAGTCGAAGTTGCAAAAAAAAAAAAGCGGTAACTTGTCACAACACACATTCTGCACAAGAGGATAAAAACAAAGCAGTAATTCAGTGGATCTTGAATACAACTGCGTTCAATTCTCTTTCATCTCGGATTGACCCCAAAAGCATTCTACTAGTGCAGTGCAAAACTAACTTAATCTCTCCCACCTACTACTACCCAGTTGTTTCTAAAGGAACATACTTCACATGTGTTTCACTCAACAAAAAAAAAAATATCAAAAAAAATTAACAGCAGAGCCCATTTTCGCAGTTCTTCCCCCGCACGTAAAAAAAGAAAGATATCCTGAAAACATTATGATAACCAACTATCTATAATAACCACCAATTCATTTGACAAACCTATTGTCCAAAATTTAGATCCTCTCTTTATCCCTCCTCTACACACACACGCACATACACACACGCACAGATACCCAAGAAATGCCTAAATACGCATTAATCACAGGCGCATCCTCCGGAATAGGATACAATTTGGCTGTCGAATTACTGAAGCGCGGATACACAGTAATTGGGTGCTCTCCAGAACCAGTCTTGTATGGCCAAAAGCCATTGGAACAAGAGTACGGTCTCATTTCCATCCCATTGGACATCACCGACATCAACAGCATCAAGTCTGCCCATGCCAAAATCAAGCAAATCACCAATAACCAATTACTGATTTTGTACAATAATGCCGGGATCTCGATTGCTGGACCTGCCATTGAGATTGATGAGGAGAAATTGGACAAGATTTTCCAAGTCAATGTGCTTGGCCACATCAACATGACGAAATGGTTTGCTCCAATGGTGATCAACACCAGGGGAACCATTGTGTTTACGTCGTCAGTGGCAGCTAGAGTCCCACTCTCGTGGGTCTCGGCTTACAATGCAACCAAGGCGGCAATTGACGCTTATGCCCAAACTTTACATGGAGAAATGGCGCCATTTGGAGTCAGGGTCCACTCAGTCATTACCGGTGGTGTCGACACTGCCATATGTGACGCCAACGTATGCAGTACCATTGGCGATTCATACTATGATGTGCCTGGCGTCTATGATTCCATAAACGCATCAGCTATGATGAGTCGTGATTTGAATGTGTCGCCTCAAAAGTACGCTAAACAAGTGGTGCGCGATTTGATGAGATGGAGAGATCCTGGGTTCAACTTGTACCATGGAGCCAGAGCGTATTTCTTGCATTGGGTTAGTAGATTTTTGCCATTTTGGTTAGTGGAATGGGGGGTGCAGTGGCATTTCAAGCAGGTGAGAGTGTTGAAGACGATTGCCAAGATGGCCAAATTGGGAAGATTTACAAAAAGAGAACAATAAAAGTGAATTATATAGGTTGTATAATACCAACTTAACCGTGAGATAAAAAAAAAAAAGTGCTTTAACTAAAGCAGACCTCTGATTTGCCAAATCTTATCAGCATCTCTTCAAGAAATCAGATCAACAAAGCATCCCCTATCTTGCCATCTTATCAGCTCCTTGATTGGCCAACCGATCAGCAGCGTCATTACCCACATCTCCAGAATGGCCCTTAACATGATGAAACTCCAAAGGTTGCCAATTCCGCTCACGATGCAAATCATTGATCTCATTCTTCAACTGGACCGCATCTCTAATCAAGTCCGAATTAGCAACCGGCTGCCCAGTCGATGTCTTCCACCCATTCTTCAGCCACTTGTCACTCCACTCATTGACTGATTGAATAGCATATTTCGAATCACTATGGATCTCGTACTTGGTTGATGACGATTTGCCACTCTTCAAATCGGACTTTATGTCAGTCAATGCGTGTTTGATCGCGTGCAACTCTGCACGTTGATTGGTTGGCGCGTGTTTGCTGACATCGTCAACTTCGTGTAACCCAACTGCTGCATTGCGCGAGTTTCCAGGTCCGTGGTAGACACCATAGCCTGAAGGTGCGGATTTGGATTGACCATTGCCTCTTGATGCTCCATCAACGTAAATTTTGTATGTTTTGGGTTGAGATTTGGATGAGGAGAAGGAGGACGAGGAGGGGCTGCTGGTGGATGGCTTGGTAACTTTTGAGCTTGAGCTGATTCCATAGCTTCCCCCATAGCCACCTCCGTAAGAAGAAGACGCTGCCGATGACGACGATGACCCAGCACCACGACCAGCACCACGACCAGCACCACGACCAGCACCACTGCCACTTGAACCACCACCAGACGCAAATGCGCTAGCTTCAGCAGCAGTATCAAACTTCTTGAACGAAGCACCACTATACCCATTCACTTGACTCTTGCAATCATTCCAGTTTGAATAAACACCAGAATTTCTTCCTTTAGCTACCGCATAGTATGGCATCGTTGGTGAAAAAAAAAAAAAAAAAAAAAAAAAAAAAAAA
>NW_026261395.1:33368-116549 GCF_024610275.1 Lodderomyces theae | reverse complement strand
TTTTTTTTTTTTTTTTCACTTACCCATCTCTCATATCTCAATATTCAGCGTAAATGGGTGGCTCAAAGGTGTATAGATTTCCATTATGGTGCATCGGGTGTACGCTTCCGCTCCCACTACCATCATAGTCATTTAATGCGCTCCCTTCACTCATAGTACTTTGTGAGATATCCTGCTGATCTGTCGCAAACTTCTCCACTTCCTCTTCCACTTCCACAGCCCCCTCAAGTTCCTCTTCGTCGTCCACTTCCTCTACACCCACAACTGCATCCTCTCTTAACACATAGGGACTCAAACTCACTAACCTCGCAGAAGGAGTACGTCCATCAATGTCAAACTCAAAGTTAAAACTTCTGACTCCACCTCCACCTCCACATATACTCCCACTCACACTTCCACATCGGCTCAACAAACAAACAGAACCTCTCGAATAGCTCCCCGGCTGTGAAATAAACGATGAGCTCCTTGACAACGAAGTTGAATTTACCAAAAGTGGTTGACGATCCCAAAGTTGCGAATGAAGTTCCATCAAAGGATGGTATGTCACAAAATCAGCACCATTGTGATTTGAGAATATATTTAACCCAGAGTCAGAACCTCGCGCAACAACACCAAATTCTTCACCTACTCCATTAGCATACTTTATCCTGGTTGAAGGTGGACCCAAGTTGATAAGTTCTGGTGTGGCTGGTTCCTGTTGACTATCTTCACGTGGCAGAAATGAATTATTTGTGAAGGGTGAGATTGGTACAAGATCGGCCAGTGAGCATCCAGCTTCATGTACAGCAAAAATTTCTGATGTGATTAACTTTTCTGGAGGTAGTGACAGTGGGAGGTCTTGTGTGAGGCCAATTTCAGTAGAGTCCAAATGCGATTCTGCATCATTAAAAGTGATTGTAAGAGAAGGCTTTATACCTTCGAGACTGGGTTGGGGAGTAACCTCTGCTATTGTGGTTATGGACTCGTTAAAAACTGGCAATGATCTCATACTATCTCTTCCACTCACCTCAGTGCTCTTCCTCTCACAGTATCCTCTTGAATCATGTCTTCCACCTTCACTCCTCGTTATACTTTGAATATCTTGTGACTTTTTAAAATTTCGAATTGAGGCTGCCTGAAATGAATCAACTTCCACAACTCCCTCTTCCTCCTCATCACTACACTCTGCTCCATCAGTGCCCATAATCGTGGTCAATCGAGGTGAACGTATCCCATCAACACCAATACTCCACTCAACAATCTCACTAAATGTAGAAGACTGTATCAAATCAAAACCACCGCCACCAACATCATCATCAATGTCATCCACAACACTTTTACTCATCAAGTCAACTTCAACCAACTCAGTTCCCAATACTTGGCGCCACTTGGAGACAATCAATCTAACAACAAACAAAATCAAACTTGCCATAAAAATAGTCGCAAACCCATACGACAAGGACTCGACTTCATCAGTGGCTAGTGGCATTATAGTCAGACACCCACGCCCACGCCCACGCCCACTCCAAGTTGCATACTTTGGTACAGAAACATTTGCTAGCTCAGAAAACTTCACAATTCCATGATCTCCATCAGCAATTTTAATCGGTGTAGTGTGGCGTGTTGACGACTCAATCAACGCTGTATGACCGCCGAAGTTATAGCCAATTTGTGGTGTAGACTTAGTAATCAACCTCGATGGGTGAAAGACGTATCTTTGAAGATGTTGTAGGACCAATATGATACTTGCTTGAATATACGCGGTAACAGAAGTCATTTTATACGAGATAATGTAGTATGTAAAGTGGTTTAATCGTAGTGTGCAACATCAGAATGGCAAAAACAAAAAAAAAAAAGAAAAAGGATCCAGTTACAGTTGATCTTGAATAAAAGTTGTCTATTATTTTGTTATGATCGAAGTAGATTTAAAAACTGGGTGTAAAAGCTGTCTTTTCTCTTGTTTGAATGTTAATGTATTGTGTATAATGTACAGTTGCGCTTTTTTTTTTTGTTTATCTTTTTTTTTTTTGTTTTTGCTGTCTTTGTGTAGCAGAGATTATGCACGTGCTTATCAGTCACGTGTATTGTCTATGTCGCAATTAATTTTGACAGAGTCGTAACATTGTATCCTGCGACAAACAATTATAAGAATCATCAATCATCGCCTTTTGGCAAGTGCATTGGATCTCGTGTAACCTCTCTTCATCAGATACAACATACTTGGCGAATCACCACTATACGATCTCATTTCGGCTTCATACAAGAAGTGAGCAGCACAATAATACGCTCCCCCTTCTCCTTACCCTTTCTCTTACCCACTTGCTTTATGCATAATTCAGTACTACCTCAATACCACATATTATTACTATACCCACACAAACACACAGGAGAAAACATTACTCCCCAGTTTTGGTCCAATCTTTAAATCGTTGAAATGACTAGTGCAACCAATCCAAGCCAACGTAGATCGTATTCCCGTCAGGGTTGCCGTGAATGCAAACGGCGTAAGATAAAATGCCCCGAAGAGAAACCAGCTTGTTCTACATGTGTACGGCTCGGCAAAACTTGTTCGTATCCATTAGCTGGTGAGAAGGTATTACGAATTTCACGGAGATTGATTCGAGAAGAGATTGAAAACTTGGGTAAATCTACCCATTTCCTACCCGTTCAATACGACGTACCTAAACGACATTTGCAACTGGAGAAAACTAAGAAGAACGGGGCAGGGCCGAGCACCTCTTCTCCATCGAATGGGGTTGGTTCTGGTTCCGGTAGTGATCATTTTACGTCGCCAACATCATCAGCCACACCATCCATTGGCAATAACAATGCAAACATGGTGAACTCTGCTCCTTCACAACCAAACGCATTCAGCATTGATTCACCCTCAGTAACGACTCCATTACCCACCACCCAGCCGCAGGAACCGCAGAGAAGATCGCTTTTAAACATTGAAAACCTTATAAACGACAACCACAATGAGGATCATTTGCATTTCCTCAACGGAACTGATTTAAACATGTTGACTAATGACTTATCCAACTTGGTCAATGAAATTATGGAGTTTCAAAACATCCCCTTCCAGCAGGATTTGCAATTGGATTTCTTTAATGATACACCTTTCAGCGCTTCGCCAGTAGAACAGTCAGTACAACACTCACCATCATCACAGCAACACCAATCACAGCAACACCAGCAACACCAACAACACCAACAGCACCAGAATTATCCACAGGATAACCACCAACAGCACTTTCTCGACGACGCGTATATCATGAATGTACCCGTTGACTACATAAAACTCAAACGGAAACATGAACTCTTGTACTTGGAACAATTTTACAACAATTTCGCCAACATTATTGAACCATTCAATGTCTACCATTCAAAGACCAAATCTACTTCTAACCCAGCCAGAGACGTCATTTTAAAAACTGCAAAAACAGAACCGTGTTTGCTAGCGGCAGTTCTTGCAGAAGGAGCTAAAACAAGTTATATGAAGTATGGACAACCGGAGGATGACAAGGCATACGGTGCATACTTGTCGAGATGTCTAAAACTACTTGAACCGGCCAAGAAAGTGACCAACTTGAATTCAAACATTGAAGGTGTGTTGTTGACTTTACTCCTACTTACAGCGGCAACTGCCACAAGTACACAGCAATGGCGTCCGCATCTAACTGGGTGCAAGGACCTCCTTCTCAAGATCTCAACCAGTAACTACATGGCCAACGTCTCCAAAGTATTTGTGTTTTGTAAGTATTGGTTCATGTCAATTGAAATCTTGGCTGGGCTAAGTACAAGTATTGGAGGTACTTTGAAAACAGATTATGAGATTGACCATTTGATGTCGTCGGGGTCAGAGTATGAAATTGGAATTCTTTGTGAATTGGGCGTGATTACTGAACAAGGATTCAATAATCTTATGGGATTTCACAACACTTGTATAACATGTTTCCGAGATTTGTTCAAGCTACTTAACCAATACCGACGAAGTCAGTCTGCTGTTGCTGATAATGACACTACTCCCACCGCTACCAATACCAATACCTCTCCAGGTATGCCTCCTCCCTTAGTGATAGACTCGCTACAGAATATGAGAATCTTGTCTGATTTTTACCAACAAACAACAATCGTTTATATCGACTCCAAAGGAATAATCCCCGAATCAGAACTACACAAGTACACACCGGGGCTACCCATTGAGGAAATCCGAGTTGGCGAATCGAGCTTTTGGCTAAGTTGGCAAGACATCTCGCATCAAGCATTTGTCTTGTCCTCAATCATCCTAATCTTGACCCGTTTCTACCACTTGCCGCCAACAAACCCCAACGTGTCCCAACTAGTTGATAAAATCGTTTCATTCATAACGTACCTTGATAATTTCTCCGATGTGCAGCAGCACGCATCGCCGTTTTTGTTGTTGATGATTCAGTGGCCATTGTTGATTACTGGGTTGCAAGCGGTGCGTGAGGACCAACAGAAGCTTTTGTTGAAGTATTTTGCCATGGTGAGGCAGATTGGCGCTGCTACTGCCGATGTGTCGGCAGGTATCTTGAAGAAACAATGGAAGGGGACATCGACGTATGAGGAGGTGGGTGACACTTTGATATACTAGAAAATATCTACACTTATGGATATAGAAACATTTGTAACATTTATAAATATACACAGACATATTCAGCGCTATGCTTTCATTCACTTTTCGACTCTTTTCTTCTCTCCACTCCGCTTCACCTCTCTTCTCTTCCACTGCTCTTCTACCAATCACCTGGCACAAGTGGTTCTCTAGCAACTGGAATATTTCTCTGGTACTTGGTTCCACCAGGCCTACAAGGAGGAATATAAGGATCAGGATGCTTCCATTCCTTCAACTTAGCCTCAGTAACCTTAATCAATCGCTCCAACTCTTCCACATTGTTTACATGTTTATTGGCTTCAAATTGAGAACGAATATTTATCGTTTGTGCACGATACAAGTCGAATTTTAACGAGTGGTCGAACGCAGTACGCAATGCTTGCCTGAATAAGGAGGATACCCTTTTGGTGTTTGCCTCTGTGAATGGTAATATTTGTGACATGATGGTACGGTGTAAATGGTGAATGGATCAGCTCTAGTCAAGGCTTTCCCACTTACAATTTTTCTGTGTGTTACAGAGAGAGAGAAAGAGAGAGGAGAGAAAAAATTTCAATTGGTCAACACAAATTGGTAGCACTGCAACACACTACAGCACAGAGTTTTTACCACAGTCTATTCAAACATCCTTTTCTATACACACATTTACACTACCCAGCTCACTTTCAAACTGTTGTATGGATATACTACCCATCTCAATCTTGAGCTTCTCATGTTCCCCCTCTCCCCTCTCCTCTCCCCCCAAACTCCTTCTCTTTATTTTGTCAATTTGCCCGCTTTTTGTTTTGTATTGCCACCAGTTCCACTAATCTTCCTTCCATCAGTAAACTTGCCACTACCACCAACGGCCGCATTGGCATTACCGCTGACACCTTTGACCTTATCTTTGCCACCTTCCTTATCACCAAACTTCTTCTTGTGGCCACCATTATTATGGAAATTATTTCCAGTCTTCAGTTCTCTAGGTTCCAAATTGATAACTACTCCATCTAAAGTAGTCTCCTTTGCATCCAATGCTTTTCTCTGGGCTTCTTTCAAGACGAAATCACACAAGGCAATGTTTTGACTGGTGCGGAAAAATTTCAATTCACCAAATTTCTTGGTGATGTGATCTCTCAAGACTTTTTCATCAATTGAACGGATACCGCGAATATAGATTGGATACCATTCATCCTTTTTGAATTTGCCACTGCCCGCTCCACTTGCTCCAGATGATGATTGTTGGGGTGGTGTAGCTACTGGGGTCTTCTTGGTGGAAGTTGGGGTGGATGTGGCTGTACTGGTTGATGTTGTTGGTTTCGATGCAGGTTTTGATGCAGGGACAGCTTGGTAGGCCAAGTCGGCCCATGTCATCGGTTGAGGTGGGCTCTTGGGTTTGGCGGTTTCTTCTGGTTTCTTCTCTTTCTTTGGTGATTCTTGTTGTGGTTGTTGCTCTTGTGGTTGTTGTTGCTGTTCATTTTCGTCTTCCTTTGCTGGTGGTTCTGGGGTCTCTACCTTTTTTGGCTCCGCTTTCTCGACAACTGTTTCCTCCTTCTCTGGTCCACTTACTTCTTCATTCTTCACCTCTACTGGTGCTTGTTGCTCTTTTTCCTCCTTCTTGTCAACAACTTTCTTCTCAATTGATTCTGGGGTTGGCTCTTCAACAGCAGATTTCACTCCTGCATCGACACCGTCCCTCTCACCATCCTCTTGCTCCTCCTTCTTCGCTTGTTGCTTATATCCGTTATTTTCAACAAACTTCAAAATATCATTAGCCAAATCATAAGTGCTCTCTCTTTTACCAGGAGTCAAGACAAATGTTTGAGTAAATTGCTTAAATGGTGAGTCATTCTTAGACCATTCGCCAAAAGTGACAATAATGATATTCTTCTCCAACGAAACTTGGAAAGTGGCACTAGTAATGACAATTCTGTTATTGTCATTACCACCTCCCGACAAATGTTCAGCAAAACACTTCTTGATAGCGTCAGTGCCTTTAGCTTTATAGCTAGCGGTCAACTCGCCCTCCCCGCCGTTTTTCTTGTCGTCTTTAGGAAATGCATCGTGCAAAATTGAAGCATTGTCATGGTAAATCTTGTGAATGACGTCCAATTTGGCAATGTAGAAATCGTAATACGACTTGATGAAATACCACCCAATGTTTGAAACTCTTTCGTCACTCAACGCTTGTTCTCCGTTGGCAGCAGGAGCAGGAGCAGGAGCAGTTGATGGAGTTTGTTTACGTTCTTCTTGTGCTGGAGTTGGTGATGTAGTCATGGTTTGCAATATGTGAAAGGAACGACAGGATTGATGATGATGCTAAAGAATCAGGTAACTGAATGGTGAATACAAAGAAAACCAAATAAAAGAATGATGCAACAACAACAAAAAAACAAAAAAACAAAAAAAGAAATGTAGATTGGGTCTGATGTGTTTTAGCTGGGTAATGTTAAATGATTGGTATAGATATCAATCAAGTGTCTAATGTACAGATTAAATGAGCTATGCTGTTGGTGGTTTCCTGTTCAAAGGTGTGTGTGTGTATGTGTGTGTGTGTGTGATCTCTCGCGATCAAAATCAAATTTTTCATTACGCGCTACCAATAGCGGTTTCTATGTTTTATGCAGGACTCCCAAGCTTGGAAGATATAGAGGATAGAAGGATACCAACAGCTCTTACTTGCGTTGAGCTTGGTACTGGTGCTGGTCAGTTACGGCCAAATCTACACTAGGTACACACCCATTTCTGGAAAATGCTGTTTGAACTATGTATAGGATCTTCCTCTCCACACCGCACTTCCTTTCCTCTATTGGCACTCTCTCAACAACTCCTCCAAAATCTTATTCTCCAAATCACCCTTATTACTAACCCCGTTGAAACTCTTGATACCCATTCTTCTCAAGACCTCAATGGTTTTATCTCTAGGGAATCCCATATTTTCAAACTGAGTCACGATCGAATCATCAATCCCGTACAACGCCGAATCCTTCACTTCAACAGCACCCCCGCCTTTTCCCAGCTCACTTTCGGACTTCCCATCATTTGCATACAACTTTGTCCAGTAAGCAGCGGTCTCCTCAAACCCAGCCTTATTACTCAAATAATGCTTGGCAACTTCGGCATCCTGTGGGTCATTAGGCTCTGGTGATTGCAACAAGAGTTGCAACGAAATCAAAGTCGACTTCAATGTCAAGACTGGTGTCCATTTATCCTTCAAGATATTAAGACATATAGCACCGGTGACTGAGGAAATGTTGGGGTGATAAATTTTGGTGGTGAACTTCATTTGTGGTGGCTTGAAGGGGTACTCGTTGGGGATATCTATAGCCACTTGGAATAGTCCTCCTTGGTATGGTGTTCCTGGTGGACCGGCAAAGTATCCTGTTAAATGAGTTAAGTCAGCATCGTTGTTGAGCTCAAGAGTGACACCCGATTGTTTGTCTTGACGACACTCTTCTAATTCTTTTGCGATTCTCTTGACTCTAGACATTTCGATGGAAGGAGCTTGTGGTTATGTGGTTAGTGAGGTATAGAAATGTGATCTGTAGTGTTGCAGTGTATAGATTGCTAGTTGTTGGTTGTGATCAATTTTCATTCGGCGATTTTTTGCCGTTGATTTTTCTTTTCCGCTGTCACCACACTGCACACACTCAAACATCAACCAACCCATCTACATCAACTTCAAGCAGACTATAATTAATCATTACATTCGTACAAAGTATATACATAATACAGTGGTTCCTCCCCCCGCCCATTCCCCTCGTCTCTATAAAACAAAACATCCACTCTCCATCTCTTTTTTTTTTTTCTCTATCAACTTTATCCCTTAACATTCGTAGACAAGGTATCAAATATAGTCTTGATCTCCTCAATCGAATTCTTAACAAATGGCAACTCAAACAATCCATAACTCTCATTCTTGACCAATTCCGTGAACAAGATAGTCAATCCCCATGGATGTGGCTTATTGACAATCCTTCTCTCCAACAACACTCTTGTAATGATTTCTTGCACTGCCAATTTGGTACTTGTCGACGAATTCCAAATCGAATTTGAACTAAAGAAATGAAGAATGATACCAATAAACCAGTGAGTATGACTGTTGGGGTACCTCAATTGATTGGCAATGCTGCTCAACATGATATATTTGAACTCATTCGATCCAAAATTCATCAAATCAACGAGTAATGAAACTTGCGATGTCTTGGTATTGAATCCACGATTGGCTGGACTCTTTTCAGCAACTGCATTCATCCCCACATGTAACACCAAAGCATTGATTAACTTAGTATTAAATGTAATGGTTTCAGTGTATCCAAACTCATCAGTAATCTTTGGCTGGTTTAATTTGAGTCCGTTGTAGATTGTTCTCATTAATCCAGGTGCAGGTATACGCAAAAAGTTCTCCACTGGCTTCTTTAACCCAACTTTTGCCAAATCTTCAATCGGCTTGTAGTAAACAGCTGGGGCATCATTGATCTCTGGCAATCGTTCAACTTTCAACCCTTGAGTAAATGGATCTGGCACAGTTATATCTTTCGGTGTTGCAGACAACACGATATTTCTCAACTGAATGTATCCCCTTGGAATAGCAGTAACCAACTGGTAGTGACATTCAACCAAGAATTCTGGATAATCATGAATCAATCCAACAAAAATTCGATTGATGCCTTTGAAAACGACATTCAAAACATCACGATTGCTATCCTTGTTTTGATACGTTTGTTGAAATTTCAATAACGAAGTCAACAATTTGACACCGATACCATAACCAGCTCTTTCAGGTAACTCAAGAATCTGTGGCAAAAACATACGATGACTGATTAATGAAATCCAACTAAATGTAAAGCCAGGTAACACAATAGGCTGAAGCGAATTGAAAACTTCACCCAAAAATGAATAAAACTCAACATCAAGTTTTGTGGTTGCATTTGCATCCAACACTGATGCATCATTCCAAGCAGACAACAATGACGAGAAAAATCTGAAATATGGACGATCATTCCAAGCTAATTTGTTCTCATGGTCAGTGACCAAGTTCAAAACAATCACAGCGATAATCTTTCTCAAATAGAGAGCAGCTTGTCCTTCTTCTTCAACACTCAATACTATCCTCACAACTAAAACTGCCAAACAATCAATCGACAAATACGCTTCATGTTGAGTTCTACTCCGAAGTTCTTGCTCAGTAGTGAAAACAAGTGTCGAAATATCAATAGCGGCCTTCCAAAAAGTCTTGAATTGATCAGCATTGCTCAATATTCCCAGTTTGGCCAATCCTGCAACAAACTGTTCTTGAGTCACTCGAGTATCTTGATCACCATGAGTTAACAACCTTACCCATTCAGTGAAAACATAACCCATTTGCGCATACAATTCAGACGTTGCAGGTTTCGATGTATTCAACACTTCAAACAATTTGTCAACCTCAACTTGAGCTTGCTTATCCTCCTCACTGGATAATGGCAACTTCTTGTATTCATGCAACGCATCCAAAGTCTTTGCAAACTCCGACCTCAATGCAATTGGACGTACCGATTCCTCCGCAGTGAACACATTCAACAACAAACTAGCACCAAATTTGACAATTGCAGGACTGTGCGACTCCTTGATCAATTTACTAATTGAGTCATCAAGCTTTATAGGCTGAATCAATTGCACCTTCAACAACGATAAAATAACCGGCATGTTAAACTTCCGTTCATCAGGTGAGTTCACCAACCACCAAATCACATCCTTAGCAGTCGATGGGGAAAACTCACACAATTTGTCAAGAACAACAACATATATTTCGTTACTCATTGGATTGTTGTGCACTTGTGTAAACAAGCAATTGACGGTATACTGAGCCGCCCTAAGCAATAAATCGGGATATTTCAATGCATTGCTCTGAGCAATCGCTAAAGCTTGGGTTAAGGTTGTTTTGATGGGATGGTTCGGTGGTAAGTCGGATAACTTGCTTTGAGATACTTCAGACACCAACTGTATAGCTTTTTCACATAATCGAGTAATGGCAGTGAACAATTGTTCCAGAGAAATGACATCCTCTTGGACAAGAGAACTTGGTTGTTGTGCTGGGAAATCTTGACCAAGTTGTGGTTGTTGCTGTCTCTGTTGCTGTTGTTGCTGTTGTTGCTGTTGTTGCTGTTGCTGCTGTTGTTGTGCAAGTTGTTGTGGTTGTGGTTGAGGATGTGCAAGAGTAGCTGGAGCCCCTGTTGGGGTTAATCCAGCAGCACGGAGACCATCAAGCAGTTCATTTCTCACTTCGCCAAAGTGCTCATAGATACTCAACTGTTGCAAGCTCAACCCCTTTCTATTCAACCCCAACGGTTCTGGTAATCTCAACGAATATTCAGGTGTTCCTTCCTCAACATACAATTCGTCACCAGCATGACGTTCGCGATTCATAAGGTACGGTTTCATTCTTTCATCAATCAACTCAATCACCTTATTTGAAACTAGTTGAGAAACAATGTCAACACAAAGCCCCACGTTGGATTGAATGGCATTGGTTAGTTCCATTAGTGACAATTCGTGGTTCATGTTGGAAAGGAAATGCATCATTGCGACTTGAATAGTATCATAAAGCATCTTCTTCCCCGAGCATAAAACCATGCTATATGTCAACTGCTGTGCCATTCTATGATATGACCTTCTGATCTTGCCAACATCCTTTTCGGTGGCGAAATCCTTCTTGATCAAGAACTCGGTTGTCACCAAGATAGGCTCCGAAACCCTGCTCATAATCGGCTCGGTACATTCACGAACTGCTCGAGTCAAGGAGGCTTGGAGAGCTCTTCTCAGGTTTGCATTCTGGGTAACATTACCACTACCAACAAGATTGCTAAAGTTTGTCTCCGACCCCGATTCCAGCTGCCCTTGTTGCGGGTATCCTTGCACTGATCCAAGTTGTGGTTGCTGCTGTTGAGGCAAAATCTGTTGCCCAGGAGCAAGGCCTTGCTGGAACGGTTTATCAAATGAAGGCAACTGCACGACATTATTGAAATTGGCAGCTGCTTGTGGTTGTTCCAAATTCATCTGCGACATGTCCAACGAAAGACTCTCGCCAGCTGATTGAGGCAAGAGTCCGAATTTAGCTGCCAATCTGTTTGGGTCCTTGTCATGCTTTCTGATCAACTCGCTTGGTTCAAGATCTTCAACCTTCATGTCAAACAATTTCAACAAAACTTCCACTTCAAACTTAAGTTGCAACACCAAATCGGCAAATTGGTACAATTCAGATAGCACTTGGAAAATACCCAATACCCAAGGATTAGGCGGCTTGAACACCCTGGAGTTGACAGTTTGAGCCATGATTTTACAAACAAATGGAAGGATCAAACTTAATGAATCGAAATCGTATGCCTCAACAAGCAAAAATTTAACTGCAATCAAGTCCCTTCTCAATGGTTTGTCCTCGGCCAATGTGATCCTTCCCAACCAGGCACCAAGATTCTTAAGTTTGTTACGATCAGTTCGTGAATCTTTTGAGTTTCGAATCAAATGATACACCTCCTTCATGGTAATGTTCATAATGTACTCTTTGAAAACGGCATCATCCAAGGCCTTCACTAGACTCGAATACAACTCATGATTATTCGGTTCAGCCTTGGCTCGATCGGCAACTAAATAATCAGCAAACCACGCAAAATATCCCTCCCTCAAAACTTCGCGTATTTCCGTTAGACGTAAATTTTCCGAAGTCATGTTATTGACAGAAAAGAGCAACTTGTCCCTAATTTCCTCTGGTGGATCTTGCTGTTTGGCAGAGCCGATAGTTTGCTCAACGAAATTGATAGATTGATACCTTGGTCCAACATCTGGGGTAGTGCTGGTGGGCGTATTTCCGCTCCTGGGCGCAGTAGAACAAGGAATACCATTGGAAGCATCTTTAACAATTTGGTACATTTTGCCATGGGACGATAAAGAACGACATTCCAATAAATGTTTGCAGTAAATTGGGTATTCATGCAACTTCGATTTGAAATTGTACAATGCTTGAACTGCAAATTTAAACATATTCGACTCGGATGAGCTGTTGCATGCTTCCCAAATGAAATTCAAAGCCACAGTCAACGCTGTACCTTCTAACAAATTGTTTTCCAAAACCACTCCGAAAAACAACGACGTCGACGCTAATGCATTTAGTGGGTAGTCGCCAAAAAATCTATACTCGTCCAATAACGAATGGATGATGCATGCAAACACGTCTTGTTGATGAGGATCGTCGCTGGCCTTCATTGCGATCAAAAGGTTGATCATTTTGGAAATATCGAGGGTTTTATTGTACAATTTTGAGTAGTAATCTTTCATTTCCAACTCAACAGATGGAGGGAAAAAACTCGATTTCGCTTCATTGGCAAGAAGGACATCGTCGTGACCATGACCAAAATTGATCAACCTTGGATAAGTTGTCAACAACAGAACCTGCAAATCTTGCAACTTTCCTAAATCAACCAATCCATTGCTGCTTTTCAACTTTTCAAGCAAATAATAAACAGTTTCAAGCTTCAACAATGGCAAATGTGGAGATGGCGTTGGCAAGGGAAGTTGCTGTTGCTGTTGCTGTTGCTGTTGCTGTTGCTGTTGCTGTTGCTGTTGCTGTTGCTCATTGTGTTGTTGAAGAGTTTCGGCATCATATTTTACTCTATCTGCAAGCGCGTCCGCAAGCGACAGGTAAAGCGAGCTCCTCAATTGATGATCATTTAACTTAGATTCAAGTTCCTTTCTGTAATCGTAATTGAAAAACGTTGACTCAATGAGTAACGTGACAGCCAACCTGACATTTGTGCTCCACAATTGATGCATTACTTGATCCAAGATGTTCAACTTCAAACATACAGCAACAACTTTTTGTGCAGGTAAGATAGTTTTGCCTATAGCAGCAGCAACTTTTTCATTGTTATTGACAATCTTCTCTGCGGCAGTCTTTTCAGCAGCAGCAAATGTGTATCTGTTTTTGAAGTAATCAATAGCCTTGCCTACAACAAGTCCCAACTCCTGCAATGTGCGCATCACCTTGGGCAATGCGGGTGAATCACTATCCATCAACAAGTAAATCAGAGTATCAATCAAATCATTAATAAATGGTGTTTTTTCAATAACGGATAAAGATGCCGCCAACACATACTCGGGATATATCCTGTAATCGCGGTCAAACATTTGATTTAAATATGCATTCAACTCACGGTCATGGTCACTCAAATTCTGCTGTATCTGTTGCGACTGTACTTTGGTAATGACTTGCAACTCCAATTTACCTACATTGATGAATTTCAAAATATTGCGTCCCAAATGGGATGGTAGACCAAGACCATCACGATCCTCCTCAAAACACAACAGTAAATTTGTTGACAAGGCAATGTCATAACCGCCTTGAGATGCATCACTAGTCTGTAAAATGTACAATAACGTCTTATCAAACCACCACTCGTAATTGAGGAAAATATCAATTGGATCTTGTTTGAAATCCAATGATGATAGAAATTGTGATACACTGGCTGGAGAAGGTTGAGCATTTCTTTGACTTGATTCAAATAAAAATCGTTGCATATAGTTGAAAACTTCGTACCAGTTGACTTGCAAGTTTTCCAGTTGTTCAATTGATTTGAAGCAAGACTGCAATTGAGCTCCTTTGGCATTTGATTCGGGTAAACTGAGTGGTGGTGCAGTGTACTTGAACCCCTGCGATCCAGGTATTAGAATCTCAGCCAAGACCAATGCTATCCCTTGGTCCACTTCCTGTGGCTTTATTTGCAAGAGACTAGTAAGTAACTTTTCCGGTACGATATTTTCAAATCCAACTTCTTGTAACAAGCTTTTAAATGACATTTTCAATATATTTTGATAAAATCTTGTGATTGGTGGAAGATCTGAATCAAACGCCTTGATGGAACTTAAAATGATTAGTTTGCTTAAGAATGGGAAGTATGAAGTGTTAAGAATGTGTTCGAGTAGTAGTGACCAATGGTATCCTTTTGGAAAATCTCTCGTTTTAAAAAGGGTTAGTAATGACGATGGAGCCTTTTCGAAATATGCTTTAATTTGTTGTTGGTCTCCTTTATTGTGGTATCTAACTGTCAATAAATAAGTTAGAATTGGATCACAATTAAACTTGGTGGTGAAGTTGACAATACTGAAATCCTCTGGTATAATGCTATCCAAATGAATGCAGAATAAATCGTAGAAAGATAGCTCGGTAGCAATAAAGTCTAGCTCCTTGGCAAATATCGATTCAATAGGGGATAATGCAGAATGTGTGTTTTTGAAATCGCTAAATCTAATAAACCCAAATAACTTTTCAAAGTAATTGTTCAAGACAATTAGATCTGTAGATATTTTCTTGTGAATAAAACGAATCTGTTTGTAATGGGAGTCAACTGAAGATGAATCAACGGTGGTTAATAAAATGCTCAACTGGTTGATTAATACCTTGTCCAATTCAGGATCCTTAATTTTAATACCGTCTACGTAGGAACTCGCTTTCTGGTCTTTATCGCTCAGTAGTTGTTGTTGTTGCTGTTGTTGCTGTTGTTGCTGTTGTTGTTTTGGGTTAGCTTTGGTCACAGTGCCCTTGGGGCCGTCACTAGATGTTGATGCTTTAGAAGACACGATTTGAAATGTATAGCAAAGACCCACAGATGTTTCTCTTGACTAGAAAGATTTATTCAATGATAGAAAGGAGCTCCAGGTAGGCAGGACAAGCTAAAGGAGAACGTTCTATCAAAAAAAAAAAAAAAAAAAAAACAAAGAAAAATTGATTCGATTGGGGTGTGAGTTGTGTAATATTTGATTAGATCAATTGAGTGTACTTCCGTAGCTGGTGAGAGTGATGATCTATCTGTCCTGAAAAAGGGCTGTGTTAAGTGTTCAATGTATGTCTTGTGTTGCCACACTGAGTTGTTGGATGAGAATTTTTTTTTTTTTTTCTTCTTCTTTTCCTATTCATTTTCTACAAAAGTACACGCCCTTATAGAAAAGTTACCCGGATATAGAAAGAGAACTAACATTTCAATTACACATATTCATATCTACAATATCCAAAATTGTCTGTTTTGATCTCACCAAAAGTCATCTTCATCCCAGTTCTCTTGTCGTCTATCATTACTGCTCTTTTCAAGTTCATCCTTGTTGAATAAATCAGCATATGGATCAGCATTTGTCTGCTTTTGTTGAGCATATTGCATACTCAATTCCTTCTCTCTAGCTTCGGCCAATTTCCTCTGCTTCGCTATATCTCTCACTAGCTCCTCTTGTGATTTGATAAACTCCGCAGTTGAAGTCTCTGTCTTGGTTTTGGCCAATTTGTTAATTATTGCATTCTCTCGCTTAGCAACCTTGACACGTTTCACAAGTTTGGGGTTTCTGAATGTTACAGTTCCGGTGTCCATTGATCCATCCGTATGTAAATTTTCAACAGGGGTGTATATGATGGTGATGTTGTTTAATTTGTTGGCTTTGATCGAATTGGCTTTGGTGAGTTGGGCAAGTTGTGTTAACAAGTCTTCTTCAATGGTGAACTCGCCAAATGATTTCCAATTCATTACTTGTGATTGAGTAAGCTGTAGGTAAAGATGGGCAGATGAGTGGTTGTCGACATGAAACCAGATGTTTTTAGGGTGAGAGTGTTTGATTAATGGATCATTTTCAAACTTATCTTTACCCATGTAGATTGTGTATGGTGTACAGTCGGTGGTGGCAATCATATCCAGTAAGACATCACCATCATCACCATTCTTTGTTTGTGCTGTAAAATAGTACACCATTGTTGGACAGAGTTTAGAACCGAGTTTAGGTCACCCCACCCAGTAAAGGTCCTCCTCTCTCATCTCAGTCGTGTATGTACTGCAAAATCTTTTTCGTGGGGAAGCTACCATGTCACGTGATGAATTAGACACGTATATGAGAGAAAAGGAATTGGTACATTCAATGCGCTTATGTCCATCAGCATTATGTGTTTCTATATTCAATTACATGTACTAGTGTAGACCATATGTAGGTGTGTTGCTGAATAGGAAGTTTGAGCCCACTAGTTGATTTGCACTTTGTTGAAAAAATGCTGGCAATAATTTCCTTTTTTGTCACTGCCAGCCAGACTATACAATCCCAAGTCATCTAGCGAATTGTTAGCTTCTACTCAATCTCGTATCCAGAGAGGAGGGCTGAGTCAGTGAATACCAATCAAAGAAAAACCTCTTATCTAAAGTCACCAAAACACGATTGAAGTATTGTCACGTGAAAATCATACATTAAAAAGTCGTAGTTCGTGCTGCTCCTCCCCCCCTCTTTCATCTTCGAAATTTACAATTACAAGGGTATCTCCCCTTCCTTTGAGTCACCCAGTTTGGTGTCTTTATAGAAAAGGAAGGGAATCTACTGGTGTCGAGTGTTGTTGGTTATCCATACTCTGGTGAAACTTTTGTACACGAGAAGAAGTCACACAAACACTCTCGGCGAAAGGGGAAGTAAACAAAAGAAGAGAAGAAGAAGCTTAGTAAACTCTTGTATATGGGTTAAACGCCAGAAAGGAAAAAAAAAAAAAAAGAAAAAAATGGAATACTTACACAAAAATACGCTTCTCGAGAGAGAAAATTACTCGATTGAGTTAACAAACCAAATAATGTCAAATAGCAAGATATAAGGCTAGCTCCTTCTTCCCCATACCATTCATTCATATCCCAAAGAAGAAGGATAAGGAAAGCTTAACAGAACCAACTATCATTCATTCATTCAATTACGTTTAACACACTCACCCATTCATTCATTCATTCATTCACTAATCAGTCCATACATTCATTTGCACACCCAAAAAACTAAATTCACGTCCGTGTCATAAATAACAACAACCACATTCACCACAAACTCGTCTCTCTACATCCAGTAACAATGATTGACTTCGAATCACTACTCGAATTCGAAGAGTCCTTAAGTGAAGGACAGCCAAGTCTCGACCATTCGGCAATCTTGCACAATTTCGAAGCCAAGATTGACCATTTGCGATTCAAGGAAGAACAAGCAGAAGAAGAGGAAGAAAGTGAAGAGTGTGACAGTTCAGCTTCGTCTACAAGTGGTTCACTTTTCTCAGGGGGTGCTCCATTATCCTTGAATGAAATAATTGAATCGTACGATATTAGCCAAGATGAGTTTGCAACTTGTGATAAATGTGGAGCCAGCTTATTCTCCTCATCAAAACCATCAGAACCATCAGAACCATCAATTCTATCCCCACAACCTGACACTCCCCCCACAAAACCATCCTGCTGTCAATCAACAATTACGCGCACCACCACCATTTCATCCAACTTGGAATCCCTCTACTGGACAAGCTTCATCGACAACCCCACCAGAACCGTAAACACCCTCCCACACTACACCGAGCTCGTTTTGAAGCAAGGCATACCAAACTGCATTCGATCCCATATCTGGCGCCAGATTTTCTTACTCTGCCACACAAAAGTACCCAAATCCATCAGCCTTGTCTTTAACAATTTCCAACACTCGTATAGTGTCGAAGTGTCGCAACAGATATCGAAAGATTTGACGCGGACGTTCCCGCAAATTGGGTTTTTCCAACAAGGTACAACGAGTAATGAGTTGTCTACGATTTTGAATGTGTATGCTAATTACGATTTGGAGTTGGGGTACTGCCAGGGGTTATTGTTTCTCGTTGGTGTATTATATCATCATTTGCAATGTTCCAAATTGACATTTTATGCATTGACGACAATCATGGAGACTGAGCTGGAACTACACGATATATTCACAGCAAGACACATGTCGAGCACTTTACTGCTCTGGTTTCATCAATTTAGCCTCATTTTGCAAACTGTGGATCACCAATTGTACACGCATTTGATACTGGAGTGTCAAGTGGACATGCGGACATTCCTCTATCAGTGGTGGCTATCTTTCATGTCGTCACACACTGCCAACTTATCTGTCATTAATCGGGTGATGGATTTTTGTCAATTTCAAGGATGGAAAGTGGGTATGATGAAGATTAGTTTGGGGTTGTTGATTGTGAATAAACCCATTTTGATGACGTTGGAATTGGGAGATGAGGAAGTTGTGTATCAGCACTTGCTTAATGAAACAAAATGGGGCACCGTTGCTAATGATTTGGATTTGTTCTTTGGTGACTTGTTGTTTACATGGCGGGATGAATTGTTTGTAAGACCTTCTACAACGGTGCCATTGAAGCAACAGCAACAGCAACAGCAACAGCAACAGCAACAGCAACAATCGTTGCAAGATACAGAATTGAACTTTACTTCCTCGTCTTTGCCAGTCGCTACAACGCCAGCATCGTCTTTGCTCAACACATTCAAGTCACTTTCCTTAAACATGAGACTGAAATCACCACTGAAGGTTCAATCCAGCAGTACTCCTAGGTCGCCATATACTGGATTCACCCGCGACCGATCAAACACCGCTTCATCCAACAACTCTGCACTCAACAATTCAACAATCACATCCACAACATCCATCTTTTCCACCTTATCTGCATCTGGTGCAACTAGCTCCACACACAGTGGCATCCATCATCATCATCATCATCATCAGCATCATCACCACCACGTAGTTTCCAGCAACAAGAATGCTGAATTAGACTCGATCTATTCCGACATTAGTGAGGTCAGTAGCCAGCACAGTGGCAATGACGTCAAGTCATTTGCTGACTACTTGAAGTTGCCCTCCTTTGGGTCAGGATCAAGTGGCAATAACAAACAGACTGAGTTTGCTACTGGCAACTTAAGCAAGAGCAGCTCCCATAGTCAAAGTCAAGAATCGTTGTTGATGAATGAGAATGAAGCGTTGAAATATCTACTTAAGCAAGCATATGATAAGTTGGGTGACTCAAGTGTCTCTAATGAAGAGGTTGAGCATTTGAAACTGCAAATTGAGGAAATGGTGATGTAAAGGGAAATTGGAGGAGGAGGTGTATAGGGTTATATAGGGCACAAGCACAGGTATAATGGTAACATATTTATTAGAAGAAGATGCTTAGTGTAAAGGCCGTAGTAACATGGACAATGGAGGATCCGAAATCGAAGGGGAAAGCTGGCACAGTCATTGTTTGACCTCTCTAAAACACAGCAGTCCTTCAAGTGAGCATATTCAAGAGTCTCCTTCCTCCTTCCCTTTCTACAAGCTTACTACAGAATCAACAGTTACTCACCCGAGCACCTATGACATTGAGTTGATAAATATATTTAAAAAATGCATTATGTTATAAACATTCAATACATATAAACTGTCAATACATATAAACTGTCAATAAATATAAACTGTCAATACATATAAACTGTCAATGACTTTTTACCTTCAAACACTCTTCTCACCATTCCCTGTCCCCCTCTCTCTCTTTTCCTCTTCCTCTTCCTCTTCCTCTTCCTCTTCCTCTTCCTCTTCCTCTTCCTCTTCCTCTTCCTCTTCCTTCTCCTTAAGCATCCAAATTGACAGGAAACTTACCAGCAGCTCTTTGATCATCCCACTTCTCAACCCAGTCCAAGGGGCACAAACTAGTAAAAGTCTTGAAGAACAATTGACAAGGTTCAAAGTCTTCACCTTTTACATTGACGCATTTGTGATAGTCAACGTAGGATTGAGCACAGTGTTTAGATTGGTTTTGGGTAGGGAATCTTGGGTCGAATTGTGGAGTTTCGAACTTAAAAGTGGCTGGATCGATAGGCATTGTTGTGGTGGCAAAATAATGTGTGTGTGTGTTGATGGAATTCAGTATCTCTTTACAGATGTGTGAAAATAAATTTTCCTCTCTGATCAAGTGGATTGGATTAGATTGAGTAACTGATTGGTTGTTGTTAAAGAAAGAGAGAAAAAGAAAAAAAAAAAAAAAAAAAAAAAAACATACGACTGAAATTGGTAGCATACACTTCCATCTATGTCACAACACTCTATACTACGACATTATGCACATATTACACGACATTCAGTCCAGCTTTTTGTATGGTCCAATCACTATCCAAATGGGGAAGAAGATCCTTATCGCTTAATAGAACATACATCACAGGGATTTCGTACACCTTGTCACCACGTACTTCATGTTGGATTTCTTTCTCTTCTTGTGTCAATGCAATCTTCTCATTCGCTTCGACTGCTGCCCTCAGTGTCTTCCTTCTCTTATTCGTAGTCCTGTCTTCATCTTCTTCCTCTTGTTTCTCGATTTCCTTGCGGGGCCTTTCACTAGTATCTTCCAAATCCTTACTAAAATCAACAACTTCAACACCATGTTTATTCGGTTGTTTCTGATACGGATTGATCTTTGTTCTTACACTTAATAGACAATTATACTGATGCAACATGGATCCTCCCTCTTTCTTCTTTTGCTTAACTATTTCCACTATCGATACAAGCTTCTGTACATCTCGAGCTACACCATAACTTAGTACAGCCGTGTTTTCATCCCCAAGTATGGTCAACATCTTTTTAATTTGTGCTTTCATGGAGTCATTTTTACCTATTTTTAGTGGTTCAATCGATGCTAGCGACGACTTGCATTGGATGGATGGTATTATTGAGGATGTGAATGCGGAGACTTCTTCCGCTAGTGTGGCTGTAGACATGTCGACAAAGTGAGAATAAACGTGAGAAAACAACGTGTAGAAGGTAACTGTTTGTACAGTTTGATCAATTTCCAAAACATCGCGAAAGTGACTTTTTCTTCTACACATCAAACCTTTCACTATGGAAGAAAGCCAGCAGGCCGATGCAGCTCATAGAGGACAAAGAAAAAACTTCACTACGTCACAATTACCACTGTCACAAGAACATTAATGTATAAAAACATACAGGAGGCGGTAATTGAAAATGTCAATACAAATTGACACACCACAATTAAGCCAACTCAACACTGCTCTGCTACTTTACCTCCTTTACATCCGCCAAAAATAATAAAAAGGCACCTCCCTTCATCACAAGCCACATCTCCGACAGCTGCCACCCTCCAAATCATCCCTACTTATTCTTAAGATGCAAAACACTTCTAAAACTCGATCTCGAGCTCGTATTAGCGCTACTCAGATTAATAATAATCGAAGTCGAATCCAAGTTGCCAAACCGATTAGTCGTACCCAAATCCAAATCGCCACAAAATTGCGCCAATGTCAAGATTGAATTCTGCACTTCGTGCAAATTAGAATGACGACGTCCATTGACTCCACTCCGGGTGCTGCTGCTGCCCAAATGTCTAAATTTTCGGAAATTTCTCCTATTCGGTGACCGTGTGGATGATGTTGTTGACGGTGTCATTGTCAATCCGTGTGGAACAAAGGGACCAAAGGGGCCAAAAGAGCCTGGTGGGTGTGTGGGAACTAGAGCATTACCACGGCTACTTCCACCACCTCCTGGTGCAACACCCATTGCGCCATTGGGTATATTTGCTGAATTTGACGACATCATCATCATCATCATTTTACTTGATGAAGACACGTACCCCCCATTGGGATTGATGTGGACACCATCGGGGTCGGGCTGAACTTGGTAACTTGACGATATAGATGCATCTTGTGCATCTTGTGCATCTTCTGCGTCTGGTGCGGCTACAGCTACTGGTGATTCTGGCACTGGCACTAGCAGTGCTGCTTCTGCTGCTGCTGGAGGAGGAGGAGGAGGAGGATGTGCATGTGGATGAGGCAATGGAGGAGCCGGTATAGCAGCAAGACTTTGTGTTGAATTTTGGGAATAAAGCTGTTGCGTCAACATATTAGTATACCCACTTCCACCTATATGTCCAGTAATCTGTCTCACTGGAGTAGCGTACCCATTCGGATGCAAAATAAAGATATTTCCCTGTTGGTCAGCTAGTCGGACATAGTTGCCATGGTGAAACGGGCTTGATCCATATGCATATCCATTCACGTGTCCGTATGGGTTTCCGTGCCCGTGTCCGTGTCCATGATGGTGGCTCATTGACGGCGTATGGGACGATGAAGACACGGTTAAGTCAACACTGGAAGCAGCTTTATTTCCTTGTTGTTGCGGCTGTGCTCTGTCTTTAGTGCTATTGTTGTTGTTGTTGTTGTTGTTTGTTATTGCATCAGGACCAAATGTCAAACTCTCGCGACCTTTGATCAATTCCTTAACTTCAGAATCTACACTTTCAGAGTCGTCGCTAGTTGAAGTGGAAGTTGCTGGTGTATTGGTTGTTGGAGTAGAATGAGTGGAATTTTGTGAATTGGTGGAATTGGTGCAATGGGTGCAATTGGTAGAATCCAACGAGTCGGCCAAATTAGTTGCATTGCTGGAGTTTCTTGATGTGGTGGAATTGGTGGAATTGGTGATGTCGGTAGTGGACTCTCTCGAATTTGTCACATCTGGCGACATCTCAATTGTCGACTCGCTTGTTGTGGTGGTTGTGATTACACCTGACATTTGGATAAGATTGGTGATGTTCTAAACTCTAATAACTGCCTACCCCTCCCCTTTTTTCTATGGTTCTAATCTGATGCTATCAAGAAAAAAAAATAAAAATAAAAAGATGTGTTATTTCTAAAATACCAGTTCGGTCTGTTTATTTAAGCTGAATGGTGTATAAGAAGGCTTTGGTGGCTTCGACAAGGTGCAATTATGCTAAAACTGTCCAAACTTGGGTATCAATGAGGGTCTTCCAGCACAACAACTCCAATAAGTGATCGATCAGCTTCAGCTCGTCGAAAATAATTTAATTTGTTGACAATTGGGTATTGGATGAAGCAATGAAATGAAATGAGATTGAAGAATAAAAGAAGAAGAATAAAAAAAAATTTACAGACAGAGCCCAGCTGTTCTTTAGTGTTTTTACACAAATGTTGCGAGTATTAGAGAGAGCAAGAGGTAATGAGAGAGATTTAGCATTAAAAAAGGGAGGATCATGAATTACTAATACCTAAATTTTTCATGCCTGGATCAGAGTGCTCACTTAGTGGTTCTATTAAATTAAAAATAAAATGAAATAAAACAAATATGGAAGAGTTTACTCAACCCCCTCCCCCAATAGAAAAGAACTAATTAAGATAATCCCGAATCTTGGCCGTTGTGTTTTTTTTTCTGGGTCATGGCCAAGGGGTGTCAAGAAAAAACTGAAAATGGAACAGTTTTAACTCAAGGTAAGGAGAAGAGTGATCAGATTTAGGAAAATACAACGTGTGGTGAATTTTGAGGTGGATCTACAATTAAACGGATCGTGGAAACTGCAAGGTGGGAGAATGTTGGGGTGGGTGGGTTTGGGGGCAGGGTCTGAGGTGATTGTGTTGTCTACTTGACTCCTATTAAGAAGTGATGTGAGTTATTATGAAGGTGGAAGAGCCTTAATGTACTTACAATGCAATGTATTCAGTCCAGTATCTGAATATGTATGCCCCGTGTCTTTTGTTTCTGCATTTTGCTTTTTTGTTATGTTCAAAAGAGTGGTGCATTGTTGGTGCAAACTCTCACACATGACATTGACGGTTACGCCACATACAATCCCTCACCAGTTGTTGGCCAATGTACATGTTTTGATACTTTGTTTATGACGTTGTGTAGATTAGTACCATCTCATTTCTCTGCACTGTTATGTTGATTGGTTTGCCATCTTCTCTTGACCCTTCCTGGTTTGTTTGTTTGTTTGTTTGTTTGTTTTTTTTGCAACTCTTTGACAACTTTGTGTCTCAATGGTAGCGTCACTCTTCTGGGCAATACAGCACGACCTTTTGTATATAGGAAAGCATTATTCTTCCCATTGAGTGAATCTTGACCTTTCAGTTACTGTCTGGTATGACAAATGAGAATAAGACTACCACACAGGATCAGGCACACCAAGCAAAGAAGATGAATCGAGAGAAAAACTCCCCGTCGACGGTAACTCACTGGCATTGGCAAACCTGTCTGTCCCTGTCAAATTTGACTCGCATTTGTTTGCCTGTTTCGGGCCGAGGTTAAAGAAGCAACAAATCTGAAAAAGACAAACCCCCCCCCCCCCCCCCCACACACACACACACACACACACACACACGACCTTTTCTTTCCTCCCGCACCAATGCGCGCCTAATAATCCAATCAAACTCAAACTCGTCAAAACCTTTTGCACAGTTTTTTTTTTTCTCTTTTTAACATCTTCCTTCTGATAGTATCGCTTGTCATAATTGAGATATATATGTTGACGAGTTTGTTCAAAGCACCAAAATTTATCACCACTACTAGATCTATTACTCAATTAGTCAAGTATCGTCCATTTCAATCCACTACATTCACAAAAATGCCAGCTCCTTTCCAATACAAACAACCAGAACACAGATTGACTTTGATTCCAGGTCCAATTGAATTCAGCGACGATGTGTTGGCATCTATGGCTGTGCCTTCACAAGCTCACACTTCACCCGACTTCATCTACACTTTTCAATACGTGCTTCAAAACTTGCGCAAGTTGTTCAAGTCTACAGATGCAAACACCCAGGGTTATGTGTTGAGTGGATCGGGTACTTTGGGCTGGGACATTGCTGCTACAAACATTATTGAACCAGGTGAAAAAGTTCTTGTTTTGTCAACGGGGTTCTTTTCCGACTCATTTGCTGAATGTTTGAAGGTTTACGGTGCAGATGTCGATGTAATCACTGCTGATATTGGAGATGTTGTTCCATTGGACAAGGTCAAGGAACAATTGCAAAAGGAAAAGTATGCTGCTATTACCATAACCCACGTTGACACTTCAACTTCGGTTGTCAGTGATGTCGAGGCAATTAGCAAAGTTGTCAAGCAAGTGTCTCCAGAAACTTTAATCATTGTTGATGGTGTTTGTTCAGTTGGTGTTGAAAATATTGAGTTTGACAAATGGGGGTTGGACTTTGTCTTGACAGCTTCGCAAAAGGCCATTGGAGTCCCAGCCGGTTTGGCAATTTTTTACGCTAGTGAGCGTGCATTGTCCAAAGCTTTGAATAAGGAGAAGGACACAACTTTCTTTGCCAGCTTGAAAAGATGGACACCCATCATGAAGGCTTACGAAGGTGGATCTGGTGCATACTTTGCCACACCTGCAGTTCAAACCATCACCGCTTTAAAGACCTCATTGGAGGAAATCTTTGCAGAGGGCTTGGACAAGAGATTTGCCACACAAGCTAAGAAATCCGACGAGTTCAAGGCCAAGGTTAAGGAGTTGGGATTGACCATTTTGCCCAAGAACAATAATGTTGCCGCACATGGATTGACCGCTGTATACTTTCCTGAGGATATCAATGGACCTGATTTGTTGAAGAAGTTGGGTGAGAAGGGCTACACTGTTGCCGGTGGTATTCACAAGAAGTTGGTGGGTAAGTACTTCCGTGTTGGTCATATGGGTTATTCAGTTTATGCTGGTCATATCGATAGTTTTGAAAAGGCTTTGGAAGAAAGCTTGAAAGAATTGAAACAGTAAAGATATTTTGAGTTAGCTGTATATATATATACATATAGATATATGTATGCCATAGAGACTTTGTTTTATGTATTTGACTGTAATCGGTTAGTAAAAGGTCTGGAGAGTGTTGAGTCTAGAACTGAAGCGAGATTTTTAATGCGCTCTTCAGCAGAGCTTTGAGTGGTAATTTGTGAGTGACTACGAACATGTTGGAGAGCCTCCTATGTGCAAGGGCCAATGCGTGCTAAGGTAAGAGAATGGTGTCTAATTGGTTTTTAGTAGATTTATCCCCACATATCTGTGTATTGCTGATAAATCTCTCTGTGAGAAAAGAGCGCCACAGCTTTCTCTTCTCACTTTTGTTTTTTTTTTTTTTTAAATTTTTTTTTTTTCACCAATTACAAACCATATAACCACTAGTATTTAATTAGCTAGATCTCCTTCCACCTTATACACTTGCTTAGACAAATAGATATGCTTCTCCTAAGAGGTTCATTGCGGAAAACATGGCCCGCATTCACCAACCTGACGCGGCTATGCAGGACCAATCTACTTCGACTAGGGCACGCCAACTCTTGTCCGATACGGACATTCACGAAAACAACTCGATTACTTCATGGACCAAGCGATGCTGATCCAACACCACCACCAACAACCAAGATTCCAAAACCCGCAGAGGGCAAAACCGACAACAGCTCATCATCATCTTCTTCTTCTTCGTCGTCGTCGTCGTCGTCGGACTCACCATATTCTCTCTTTGGCAGAAAAGTATCCACTTCGGAATTGTTCATGATGCGATCATTGTTCAAGACTATTTGGCCCAAGGATAACCCCAAGTTCAAAATCAGAGTTCTCATAGCGGTGTCGTTGTTGATTGGGTCCAAATTGCTCAACGTCGAAGTACCGTTCTTGTTCAAGCAAATCATTGATCAAATGAATGTGGGCTGGACACAAGAAGTTGGTGTCTTGTCAACTGTGATTGGATCATTGATCCTCGCTTATGGCGGTGCCAGGTTTGGTGCTGTATTGTTTGGAGAGTTGAGAAATGCCATTTTTGCAAGTGTGGCGCAAACTGCAATTAAACGCGTGGCTTCAAATACATTTAATCGGTTATTGAACATGGATTTACAGTTTCATTTGTCACAACAAACGGGTGGGTTGACTCGTGCTATTGATCGAGGAACCAAAGGTATCAGTTATGTGCTCACGGCAATGGTGTTTCATATCATCCCCATCACGTTTGAGATTAGTATCGTTTGTGGGATCTTGAGTTACAACTACGGAGTACCATTCGCAGCAATGACGTTTTGCACAATGTTGGCATACTCGGTATTTACAATCAAGACTACGGCATGGAGAACAAAATTCAGACGACAAGCCAATAATGCCGATAATCAAGCTGCTAGTGTTGCATTGGACTCGTTGATTAATTACGAAAGTGTCAAAATCTTCAACAATGAAGCGTTCCAACTGAAGAAATACAACAATGCATTGACAAAGTACCAGAATGCCCTGGTTAAAGTTGCCACCAGTTTAGCTTATCTCAATGCGGGGCAAAACTTTATCTTCACTCTGGCACTAACGGCAATGATGTATATGGGATGTCAAGGAGTTGTATCTGGAGGTTTAACAGTTGGTGACTTGGTCTTGATCAATCAACTTGTTTTCCAGTTGAGTGTGCCCTTGAATTTCCTTGGTAGTGTTTATCGAGAATTGAAGCAAAGTTTGCTTGATATGGAAAACTTGTTTCAATTGCAAAATGTCCCCATCAAAATCACCGAAGTTGAGGGTGCGCCACAGTTGGAATTGAATCAACGCAGCCCCGGTGAAATCAAGTTTGAGAATGTCTCATTTGGGTATCATCCAGATAGACCGATTTTGAAAAATGTCTCATTTACAATCCCAGCAGGACAGAAAGTGGCAGTTGTAGGGCCCTCGGGTAGTGGTAAGTCAACAATTTTGCGATTAGTGTTTCGATTTTATGATGTTGATCTGGGCCGTATTTTAATTGATGGACAGGACATTACGAAAGTATCATTGGAGTCGTTGCGTAAAAAAATCGGGGTTGTTCCTCAAGAAACTCCACTTTTCAACGACACGATACTTGAAAATATTCGATACGGTGATTTACAATCGACTGATGAACAGATCCATGAAGTTGTGTCGCTTGTTCAACTAGACCACTTGATTAAAGATTTACCCGATGGTGAACACACAATTGTTGGGGAACGAGGCATGATGATATCGGGTGGAGAGAAACAGAGATTGGCTATTGCTCGACTCTTGTTGAAGAATGCCCCCATCACCTTTTTCGATGAGGCGACATCTGCATTGGATACGCATACCGAACAAGCGTTGCTCAAGACTATAAGAGCCATTTTCAAGCGTGATAGTAGAACAAATGTGTCTATTGCACATAGGCTAAGAACCATTGCTGATGCAGACAAGATTATTGTATTGAATAAAGGACATGTACAGGAACAAGGCTCGCATGTTCAGTTATTGAGCGATCCTGAATCATTGTATGCACAATTATGGAACATTCAAGAAAACTTGGATGTAGAGGAGCAGTTGAGGTTGGAAGAGGAAGAGAGGTTAAGAAAGGAAGAGCAAGAATTAGAGCAATAGGGTAAATAGAGCGTATACATGTACATATTACTAAGTATACTTGTGTTAGAGTGTGGCACTCTTTGATGACGCCACAAAATCGCCATCAACGGTTATCAATAAAATTTGACGGTCGAAACATCCAAAAAAAAAAAAAAAAAAAATGAAACAGGATCTTCCCTCCGCATTTCAAGCAACACCACAGCTGCAAAACAATGTGTAGACCAGCAGAATGTCAAATATGCCGTACGTAGCAGGTGGGTACGAATTGCCACTTTATTTTTCTGCAAAAGTGAACTATCATACTAACTGACACCACAGTGAAGAGTACATGGGTAGGATGTGGATTGCACGTCCCCCGCGCCATGGATAATGTGCCCAAGGACCAATGGTGCGCATGCAAATCGGCAAGTGGGGTCGAACTTAATGGGTATCCTCCCAAATATGGCGATGCGAAATGACTAGGTGACCCGAGCTTGGATCCACAGTTGAATGGTAGTGGTGGTGGTGGTGGTAGTAGTGGTATTGGATTCGCGTGGAATTGGATCTTGTTGGGTGTAGTTGTATACTTGTTGATTAGAAAGTTGAAGAGGTAGGGGTGGCTGGCTTGATGAGTCTTGTGTGAAGTTGTGAGACGTTTATAGTGAAGAACAGATTGAAAAGAAGTCAAACATTGTGGAAATACCACTGCGTAAACTGAACACTGTGATAACAGTATCAGGTATGCCTTTAGCCATCTCTGTAATAAGGGTTGGGTCCGTGGAAGGAATTTGTGAATGTAGTCAGATGCTAAAGTAATGAGCGATTTTATTTTCGAGATTCTATAAGCCAACGATAGCAGTTAAAGAAAATAATGTCTTTTCCAGTCATGTGCATGGAACAGAAGCATATTAGAAGAAGCATCCATGGATACTCCCATATGTCTTATACTACGGCTTTGTATACTAGCATTTCTGCAAATTCAGTCACATTTTGCACCAAATTAAAGGGAAATCGTGGGAGAATGTTATGCAAATACTGCATCAACATCTGTCTCTCAAAAAAAAAAAAAACAAAAAAAACTCTGGGAGAAGAATAAGCATATCAGCGAGTCAAGACAAAGGTAGTAGATGAGAACTAACTATGTCGGATGTCTATCAAAATTCGTTATTGATAACTAGATCTTTTGAAACTATATAAATCACGTGCATATCACATGATGCTAAATTGTTGTGTCACAATTTTCATTCCCAAGATAAGAAAATATTCAACATCCGCTACATAAAGGACGTCAGAAATATTTTTTATTTTATTTTATTTTTTTTGTTTTTTTTGAAAAAGAGTAAACGCCGTTTAATCAAGATGCTTGCTTGTGGTAGAGTGCATTATGACCTCTCGAAAATAGTTTGAGCTTAAGTTGGCCGCAACTGAAAACCAATACCATTTGTGAATGTTGCATCTGTATTGCAGCATATAGTGAGTACTACGTCGCATGAACACTGTTTTCCAGATGCCACGGAGCCGTTTACAAATCTGAATACTTCTTGCTCACGATGCCGGAGATCTCTAACCTTGTCCCCATTCGGTGCTGCTACGGCCCCACCCAACAAACCACACCAGATTAAAACAATACATTTCTTACCCCACCTTGAAGATCCATACGTGCCATTGTTCTTTTGGAATAAGATTGCAAAGAAGAACTACCAGTTCTTATACAGGACTACAAGCGGCTTGTTTAACTGTTGTTAACCCACTCATTCTTTCCTAATCATAATCTTTGTTTGTTCTTTGTGTCAAGTGCCGCGAAAAAAGGTCAAGAAATAAATTTTGCGACCAAGAAAAAGTCGAGTCTGGCAATTTTCTTGGTTGGATTTCATCATCAAGAAACAACCACAACAACAATGACTCAAATAATGACTGTTGCAAAAGAGTAATTACGTATTGCATTATTATTATTATTATTATTATTATATTCCACACTTGTCACAGGATATAGTTTTTCCATGCTACGCTATTATGACGTTTTTCTTGAAAAAGAGAATTAGCGTTTTAGAGTTTTAGCATCATCATCGAAACATTATAAATATGGCCCCAATGTCCCTGCCAATGGAACCACTTATGCTGCGTCATTCTTTGAGTAAAAAAAAAAAGAAAGCTGTACTATCCTAACTACTACCACTAGTACTACACATTCTCAGCATCATGGGTAAATACAGCTGGACATATGACTGGTTAACCAACAGAACATCAACCGCAGGACTCCGCGGAAGGAAATTGCGTGTGGCAGTCACATTGACCGCCACCGTTGGGTTTTCCCTCTTCGGATACGATCAAGGGCTCATGTCAGGTATCATCACTGGTGAACAATTCAACAAAGATTTCCCACCAACTCTCGACAACAAGACTATTCAAGGTGCAGTGGTTGCATGTTACGAATTGGGTTGTTTCTTTGGTGCTCTTTTTGCCTTGCTTAGAGCCGATGGAATTGGAAGGAAACCAATCATTACCGTGGGTGCCATCATCATTATTATTGGCACAATCATTTCTGTTACGCCAATGAGACCACATTGGCAAACTGGTCAATTCGTTGTTGGTAGAGTTGTCACTGGTATTGGTAATGGTATGAACACAGCTACCATTCCAGTCTGGCAATCGGAAATGTCGAGAGCTGAAAACAGAGGTAAGTTGGTCAACATTGAAGGTGCTGTCATTGCTATTGGTACTTGTATTGCCTATTGGACCGACTTTGGGTTTTCGTACATTGACAATTCAGCCCAATGGAGATTCCCCACTGCGTTCCAAATTGTATTTGCCGGTTTACTTTTGGCTGGTATTATTGTCATGCCGGAATCGCCTCGTTGGTTGATTGCTCATGATCGCAAACCGGAGGCTTATGAAGTGTTGGGATACCTTAATGATTTGCCACCAGATGATGATGCTGTTGTTGCTGAGGGTACCACCATTATCGATGCCGTCAATAGATTTGCCAATGCCCAAACTGGATTCAAGGACTTGTTCACAGGAGGAAGAACTCAACATTTCCAAAGAATGGTTATTGGTTCGTCATCACAATTTTTCCAACAATTCACTGGTTGTAATGCAGCCATTTACTACTCCACCATCTTGTTCCATGAGACTATTTTCAATGGCGAACAATACAGATTGTCTTTGATTTTGGGTGGTGTTTTCGCAACCATCTACGCGTTGGCCACCATCCCTTCATTCTTTTTGATTGATACTGTCGGTAGAAGAAAATTGTTCCTTGTTGGTGCCATTGGACAAGGATGTGCCATGATTATTTCATTTGCCTGTTTGATTGACCCAACCACTCAAAATGCCAAAGGTGCAGCCGTTGGTATCTACTTGTTTATTGTGTTCTTTGCATTCACAATCTTGCCATTGCCATGGATCTACCCACCAGAAATCAACCCATTGAGAACGAGAACCACTGCATCTGCAGTCTCCACGTGTACCAACTGGATCACAAATTTCGCAGTTGTTATGTTTACGCCTGAATTTATTGAAAGATCAAACTGGGGTACCTACTTGTTCTTTGCTTGTTTCAACTTCCTTTTCGTGCCAGTCATTTTCTTCTTCTACCCAGAAACCGCAGGTAGATCATTGGAGGAAATCGACATCATTTTCGCTAAAGCCCACGTTGAAGGAAGACAACCATGGAGAGTCGCTGCCACTATGCCAAAGTTGTCGTTGAAGGAGATTGACGAACAGTGTAAGAGTTTGGGGTTGTTTGATGAAAATTTCGACAAGGATAACTATGAAACCAAGGAAGATATTAGTGAATCTTCTAGTAATGATGAGTTGAAGCATAGGGATAAGGGGGTGTTTGAAAAGGGCTCTCAAGAATCGGAAATGGATACTAGATCCGATAGTAGAGACGTTTGATTGAAAAGTGAGGATTTGTAGAGAGGGTGAATCCTAGTGGTGGCTACATCGTATAGAGCGTGTACAGTCGAATTTATTGTACACGTTTGTCTTTTAATAAAGTGTTTTCTCTTAATTCACTCTGTGGTGTCGTGCACTTGAGTAACGATGCCAAAGGTCTCTATTTTGCTTTGCTGGGAATAAAGCATACTTGACGCACCATTGTAGGCTACCATATACAATTCAACTGATGCTTGCACATAATCGGTCCTCCTCATACTTAGTGGCTTCAAATAATCATCACACAGCAAGCTCACACAGCAAGCTCACACAGCAAGCTCACACAGCAAGCTCACACAGCAAGCTCACACAGCACATTCATCTATCCGTAAACAACGTAAACAACTCAACATCATATGACTTTGAAAAAGCATGACCGGCGGAGGTAAAACGAGGGAGTACGGAGAGAGCAAGGGGGTCTTGTATAAATCCGATCAATCAAATGCGCCTCTTGCGCTTGTTAATAAACCACAAAATGCAAGTGTCACATTTTTAAATCCGATTTTGAGAAGAGAAAAAATAGTGGCTTTTCAAGCTTGATCCACTCTGATTATTTAAAGCTGTGTTGCAGCAAATGTTTGAAAGCCATGTTGGACTACAAGATACAGCCCTCATTATGGTGCTACTTGTATGCTAGCACCCATCTACCACCGAAGTGGTATGCTTCTGTAAATTATGCAAGTATATCTCCGATGGAAAGGGTATGACGTAATACAACATATTATGTGGTTCTTTAGTTACTGCACTTTTCGATTGCGCCTATTGTTGGCAGCAAAAGAAAAAAACCGTGACATTTCGAACCTGCCGGTTATAAATCGCAACAATAGGGCTATGGCAAGAGTGTACACACAATAGTTCTCTCAAGCGACAGTATACTGGTTAATTTCTGGGGTAAAAGCGCAACCAATCTTTGTTGAAAAAAACAGCATATAAATAGGGACGCAAATTCCCTCAAGAGCTGCAAAAGGTTAAGATGTTGCCCTTTAAGTAACACATCAAAGTCACAACCAAAAGAATATTAAACATGTCGATCAAGAACTTAAACATTATTCAAAACATAAAAGAGAAAGAACAAGCCAAAGAGCGCCAAAAACGCGAAGCATACGAAGCTGAAGTCCAAAAAAGAAGAGAGGAGGAAAACCAAAATGCTATTCCTGTGCATAGCAATGATTCAAGGAGAATCAGTGATGATGAAGCATCTACTGTTGTTGGAGCTGGTTCAATTGCAAAGGGAAAAGAAGGCGTTGAATCTCATCATCAACACAAACATTTCCTGCCTTATGGCAAAACAGGAGATCCCGAAAAGGATGCCAAGAGAGCGGCTGAATATGAAGCCCGTAAGGCAAAGAGAGAGGCGAAGGATAAAAAGAGAGGGTTTAAGAAGGTAGCTGGTGACATTTCTTGGCCGGTTTGGGGAGGTATGATATAATAACTGAATTTGATAGCTGGTCCTATCTTTAGCAGTGCTCTTGATGCGCATTGTGTAAGCACAGGTTTGCAATTCTTTTTAATAGGGCAGTTTATTCAATACACGTTGTCATTTGAAAAGTAAATCACTTTGCTCTTTCCTTTTGGAGCCGCAAATGATCAAGATTCGAATCCTTTTTTTTTTCTCAACTGGAAACGCAGTCCGGTTTGCACCAGTATTGGTCTCTAAGCTTCTCACGTCAAGAAAGGCTTGTTCACCTACCAGTTAGTTGTATCAACCAAGAGATGTATTGTTTAACTGTAAAGCAAAGCAGTTTCCAACTTGACAGTTTGTTTACGAATATAATGGGCTCTTAATGACACTAGGTGCTAGTAATGTTGGCAGTCATTGTTTGAAAAGCTCTAAAGTTCTGTTCAAGACCAATTATACTCTCCTAAGAACCACCGACAAGTACTCACTCGCCAGTTTCTCCAGCATTGCCTACCCAACATTTCATGCAGCTAGGAACTCTCAAATCATCAATACCCAACAGAATCACATCTATCTAAGTGGCTCACACCCTTCCCCGCGAGTCTACTCCATTCAAGTTTTACGAATCCTCCGAGTTATCCAATTTTTTTATTGTTCAACCAAAACTCTGTGTTCCCCACAGAGCATTAACCAGGGAAGGAGAATACGCAAACAATAATAGAGATAGATACAAACCAACAAAAGACAAAGAACGGAACCAAAAGCCTCTTTTCCAACGGAAGTACTTTCGGGTAGATTTGAAAAAAAAAAACCTCTGAAGAACAACCAGCACCTTTATTGTTGTTTTGAAATTCTATTACAAAAGTTACAAGCCAACTTTGTACTACCCTAGATAGAACTAAAAACACAAATTCCTCGCGATTCAAGCGCGTAGTTGAAGAAAAGAATACTAACCTGAAACAAGGCACCGTCTCCCCGTCTCTCTCTCCTCCCCCCCACCTTTTTTCCCCACGTCGCGGTCTGTATACGGCACGAGACTTGGTAAAGACCATACTAAGGTATTGGCATGTGCTTTTCACATGCTATTGTGATTAAAGGTGATATCTATCCTCTCAAAGAATCAAACGTATTACATTCCTTTTTCAAATGGATCTTGGGCGTCAAGACACATTTCTTGAACATACTTTTGTAGACTTTGGTTGAGTATCAGACTAGGTTATCATAGTTTTGGTAGATGGTTTTGCCTACGCACGCGAAAGCAGAGCGGTGAGAAACCGGCGGGATTGCCGCTGACAAAATAGCTTAATCGATGCTGCTGTGGTGACCCAAGGCTACAAATCTGTGCTTCGAAATCAGCTAGTAGAGTGGAAAATGCCCTGCTGAATCGCATTTCCTTGTAAGGAAAAGTAGAGAGAAGCCATGACAACAACACCGACCAATACTGCATATCTACAAGTGTGAAAAAGAAAAAAAAAAAAAAAAAACAAGACAAGAAGACAACAAAGCTCATTCATTAAGAGATTATGTAATTTAACTGCAAATGGAAAGAAAACATGTGAATTGTTGCAATGTACTATGATGTAATTGTCAAAAAATAAATAAAAAAAAATACAACCATTAGTCGTGTGCAAATTGACAAAAAGAAAAAGTTGTTTTGTGTGCATTGAAAAGACAATGTGTGCTTGTACACAGGACTTAGTGTGAATATCCCAAAGTCAAATCTGAAACCATACAAAGTTATTCCGTTTGTGTAAAAAAACAGTAGAGAGAAAGACATTGTTTTTCCATTTCGGTCGGTGGGGAAGAAAGAAAGAATCGATGATCGCGAAAGAAGAAGAAGTAGAAGATTTCAAGCAGGTTTACGAGAAGACTCCATCTTTCATTCTGAGTACAGTTAATGCCTTTGCATGTACTACGAGTGAAGGGCATACATATGAGTTGGAGTCTCATCAAGTTGTCGAGCCATAATGCTTTTTCGTGCGATTTTTTGCATCAGTTGTCGGGAATTTTGCTGCAAAAAAATTACAACAACAAGTGCAAACTCAGCATAGTTTTTACAACAATAGTTCACTATCCGCGGAAATGAAGCTTCCTCTAATCTTTGTTGTGTATTAAAATTGTACTTAAAACAAGTGGAGATGGATCTCAATGGTGACTAAAAGCGTTAACAATGTTGTCTAAGCCATCACAATGTGTGAAATATCCCTTTTGACTCTGATATTTCAAGACTAGCATGATAGTCTCGTATAAGTTTCTCCTCCACAAGGAAAGCTGAGCTACAAATAAACAAAAACTCGAAACAATCCATTCTCGGTTAAATCTCGATACGTAATGTTTCAACCGTATAGATTTTGTGACTCTGCTCGAGATTTGGTTTCTAATATTGGAGAAAGTCTTTTTTCCCCGAGGGTTATATACTAAATAGTTTTGCTTGCCATATTTGTGAAACTTTTATATAAAAAAATGGTCTGACCATTTTGCATTTTTTGCATTGTCGTGTTTTTAAAATCGCTTTCTACAGCTGTATTTATCCACTGTTCCACCCTACCGTAGATGTGTCAAGTTATCTTTAGGAACACGGAGAAGGGTATCACGCACCAGTGTTTATCTTTTCTTTATTGACTCTCGGGTAGATGGTAGCATCGTCCCGAATCACTGTTTCGTGTCAATAATATGCAGGTTTCATCGAGGGGCGAATGATGAGCAGAGATTAATATAACACAAAACTATTATGGTAGTGCGGCTTGACGAAAAAAAAAACAATTTTTGACTTTGTGGTATAAAATACGTCATCAACTTAAAGTTGATATTTTGAGCCAGCTTTAACAAAGATGGTGGCTCGTATACGGGAATAGGTGTTAATAGAAGCGAGGTGGACAGAAAGACAGAAAGACAGATACACAAGATTCATATCAATGCAATGCCAGTTCCCTTGTCAACAAAGCAAGATGAGTGCAACACTGTAACAATGAGTATGTATCTTGAGTTTACATCATTTTCCTTTCTATATTTTTTGCACCACTTCAATTTCTTTTAATGTCGTTCGTGGCTTAAAAATGTCATCTTCCCCACTCTAATTGCAAAATGACCTCATTGACTCCACCAGACAGATATTTTAGCTCTTTCAACTCTTACTCAGTAGGACAAGTGACATAACCATTCACTCTCGCTTGACCTGATCTCTAGATTAAGTGATGGAGAGTTGTTGGGGGGAGGGGGGGAGAGAGGAAAGGAAAAAAGAAACGAGATGCTTTTCTCACTTGCCACTTAACCTTGAAGTCAAGTCTACTCTCGGTGCATCAAAGAAAAGTACGTTTCGAAGTGCTGCTGGTCAAGTTTTTTTTTTGATTTTTCATTCTTTTTTCTTGGCTATTGCAGGGTTTTAATTTTTGCAGCTTTCGGCGTTTCTTTTCATTACTAATGTTGTCTCTTTATAGCCAGGTATTTTCATTTATGGTTAAATTATGGAAAATGAAAAAAAAAAACAAAACAAAAGAAAAGATAATTGTGCTTTTTTTTTTTTTTCACTGCATTTGTATCACTTTATAGCTACTTCTTTTTTTTTATAAATCAAGATATCAGATTCAAAATTTGAAGCGGATTTAAAGGACAGGTAGAGAGAATCCTAAGGGTCATTCGAGAATCTGTTTCCGATAGTCTGAGACCACAGAGGATCAAGTACATTTGTCTAGATGGAGTTGTGCGATCACCATCTTCTCAGCTACCTGGCTCAATCATATAAACTCTGATACTTGCGATGGGCTGGTACACGACTTCCACAAGAAAAGAAAAAAAAAATTCCGTGCAAAAAGAATTTTGTCTTTTCTTTTCTTTTTTTTTTTTCTTTTCTCTCTTTTACATTTACCCGCTTGATTTTTAGATTTAGACACATTTTCCACACATTACATACTGCTAGCACTGCAGGAGCAACTCTAAACTAAATTGCTGTCATTGCTTTACAGGCAAGATAAAGAAACAACGTTTTGCCTATATGCTCCATTTTCATCTTCCATTTTCTCAATCTTAGAGGATGAGAAGTCTACTTGCAATAAGTCCTGTACACAAGAGGTCATGCAGAAGGGTAAAATGCTTCACCCTCTGCCTTTCACCCAGTCTATTGTCTAAAAGACGAAAACAATAGTTTGTGTTTGTATAAGTTGGTGAGAGTGTGCATATAAAAAACGGCTACTGCATAGAAGATGTTGCTTTACTATTACACAAACACAGCAAACAACAATAGCCCATACAGAGGAAAACCTTTTCATGCAATTTGTAAACAAAAAACAAAAACCAAAATTCAACCGAAAACACTACGGCATTTCACCCCTCCCTCCCTCTTCTTTAAATTATGTAGTACAATGTACTGTACACTATGATTTATACAGAATGGGTGTTTCTTTTTTCTTTTCCATTTTTTTATTTTTTTTTTTATTTTTGCATTTGTTACCAAAGACGTGTGCATAAGTATAGTTTTCTCCCATTTCTTCACTTTTGACATCTATATAAACCATCTCAAATCCGCTGACTCCACAAGTTAAATTCCCAAAAACCTTCTTTTCTTCTTCTTCTTCCTCTTTTGCTATCATTTTTCTTGGAATAAAAGATAATACTATTTTCCCATCTACATTTCTTGTCCAAACGATACTCCCCTTAGATCAGTTATCGTTTCAAGAAAAATATCATTTACGCCAAGGTTTATCGCCAAGATCTAGAAGAGGTTTTATCGCCAACTGGCTACTATCTTACCAAGAACTTTTACTATTTTTGTTTTGACAGGTATTTTTCCCCCCTGAAGAAAACAAGTCAAAACAATAAGTATCATCACCACACCCCCACTCCCCCCCCGCTTTACAAACCTTTCACATTCACATATTCTACTAAAACATGGGGTTTGCTGAAAGAGTCGACGTATTGGCCGGTAGGACGTCCACCGGTGGAATGAGAGGTAGGAGATTGAGATTCCTCATTACTGTTACTGCCACTGTTGGTTTCTCCCTTTTCGGTTATGACCAAGGTCTTATGTCTGGTTTACTTAACGGTGACCAATTCAAGAAAGAGTTCCCACCAGCTGATGGTAACTCCACTATCCAAGGTGCTATTACTGCTTGTTATGAAATTGGTTGTTTCTTTGGTGCTATTTTTGCCTTGTTGAGAGGTGATTATTTCGGTAGAAAACCACTTATGCTTGCTGGTGCTCTTATCATTATTGTCGGTACCGTTATTTCCACGGCGGCAATCAGGCCATATTGGCAAACTGGTCAATTCGTTGTTGGTAGAGTTGTCACTGGTATTGGTAATGGTATGAACACAGCTACCATTCCAGTCTGGCAATCGGAAATGTCGAGAGCTGAAAACAGAGGTAAGTTGGTCAACATCGAAGGTGCCGTTGTTGCAGTTGGTACTTGTATTGCTTACTGGATTGATTTCGGTTTCTCATACATCAACAGTTCGGTCCAATGGAGATTCCCCACTGCGTTCCAAATTGTATTTGCTGCCTTGTTCTTTATCGGTCTCACCAGCTTGCCAGAATCTCCACGTTGGTTGATTGCTCACCATCGTAGAGCTGAAGCCCACGAGGTGTTGGGATACCTTAACGACTTGCCACCAGATGATGATGCTGTTGTTGCTGAGGGTACCACCATTATCGATGCCGTCAATAGATTTGCCAATGCCCAAACTGGATTCAAGGACTTGCTTACTGGTGGAAAAACCCAGCATTTCCAAAGAATGGTTATTGGCGCCTCAACCCAATTTTTCCAACAATTCACTGGTTGTAATGCTGCCATTTATTACTCAACATTGTTGTTTTACCAAACAATTTTTGACTATTCTAAATACAGATTGTCTTTGATTTTGGGTGGTGTTTTCGCAACCATTTACGCGTTGGCCACCATCCCTTCATTCTTTTTGATTGATACTGTCGGTAGAAGAAAATTGTTCCTTGTTGGTGCCATTGGACAAGGATGTGCCATGATTATTTCATTTGCCTGTTTGATTGACCCAACCACTCAAAATGCCAAAGGTGCAGCCGTTGGTATCTACTTGTTTATTGTGTTCTTTGCATTCACAATCTTGCCATTGCCATGGATCTACCCACCAGAAATCAACCCATTGAGAACGAGAACCACTGCATCTGCAGTCTCCACGTGTACCAACTGGATCACAAATTTCGCAGTTGTTATGTTTACGCCTGAATTTATTGAAAGATCAAACTGGGGTACCTACTTGTTCTTTGCTTGTTTCAACTTCCTTTTCGTGCCAGTCATTTTCTTCTTCTACCCAGAAACCGCAGGTAGATCATTGGAGGAAATCGACATCATTTTCGCTAAAGCCCACGTTGAAGGAAGACAACCATGGAGAGTCGCTGCCACTTTACCTAAATTGTCATTGCAAGAAATTGAAGCGGAAGGTAATAGTTTGGGATTGTACGATGAAGACTTTGAAAAGGACAACTATGAAACTAAGGAAGACATTAGTGATTCAACCAGTAATAACGGTAATGGAGGTGCTGCTGGTGGAATGTTTGAGAAGAACTCTGCCGAGGAAGATAACACTGCTGCTCCATCGGAACAAGTTTCAAACAAGGTTTAGTTGCACAATGAAGGCGTTTCAACACTTTGATCATCTTTATTTGCAAACTACTACCACCCCCGCGTGCTTGCCTTTTCTACTAATTTATACCTATATTTGACGGTTTGTCTTTCTTGCCTTTATTTTTCTTTTTATACAGCTTATACATTATATACAGTATTGTTAGAGGAAGTTATACAAATACATCCATATGTTTTATTGATTGAGTTTAGCTGTACAAATGACCATAGAGTAGGTAAATCTATTCGAATATGAATCCTAAAACGCATTAACGCAGGTGTTCATCAATTACAACACTCCTATCCAAAATAATAATACAAAGATATATATATATGTTACAGTAGTGCCCACTAGCACCAACACACACCCATATTCACTGATCTAATGCTCACTATCTTCCTTTCACAAGTATCCACCTCTTCTCAATTGATGCTGATGCGACTGGTCATGCGCCTGCACACTCGGATCAACATTGGGGTCAATCTGACTCAGATCCAAATCACCCTGTGCACTCTGACCAGTTCCATTGACGACATTGACACCATTTGGGCCACCAGAACCAGCACCAGCACCAGCACCAGCACCACCATGCTGTGCATTCATTGCTACCGCAGCAGCAGCAGCGGCGGCAGCAGCGGCTATATCGTTTGCATTAGAAGTGCCAGGCGCAACATTGCTATTGGCGGCTTCGAGCGCGGCATATACTGATGCATCTGGATGTTGATGGATAAGTTGCTGCTGCTGCTGATGTTGTTGTTGTTGTTGTTGTGTTCGTCCCCGTCTACTTCCTCCTGCTCCTTGTTGCGGTTGTTGCTGTTGCGGCGTGAGATTCTGGCTTAAATGACCAATCAACTCGTTGTAATTGGCAGCGCCAGCAATGTTTGATAGCGCATGCTCAAGATCCAGATTTTGTACTTGTTGGTGATGCTGTTGTTGGTGCTGGTGGAATTGAGGTGACAAGTGATGACTGTTCAGTTGAAAGTTTTGTCCACCAATACCACCAATGTTGTCAATACCGCCCACAGAGGTATCACCAACACCACCTGGACCTCCTCTTCCAAGAGAAGACGCCGAACTTCCATCCAGTTGCCTCTTCTGTTGTGGATGTTTGATCAATGGTTTCTCAACTAATGTTCTTGCTTCTTTATGTCTCTTTTTCTTGCTTGGTGGATCAGGGGGATGATTATGTTGTGGATTAATCATTCTTAAAATCCATAACTGTTCACCTTCACCATCAGTGGAGTCACTACTAGCAGCGCCACCAGCAGCAGCAGCACCACCTGACAGGTTACTACCCTCCTGTTTAATCCCAACTAGGTTGCCATTTGCGTCAAATGCACCATCGTCTTCACTCTTGATTTTTTTGTTACTGGTGGCGCTGTTGGTGTTGGTGTTGGTGTTGCTGCTGCCGCCGCTACCTGCACCACTACCCTTATCACTAGAATAAACATTAGCTACTAATCGATAAGGACACTTGTTTCTCTTTGTGTATGCAATTCGTTGTCTAATTTGTGGGTTCTTCACAGTAGTCCTAAAGGATCCAGCTCGTTCACATTGGAAATAAATTGCTTTCGGCTTGGATGAGTTGATGACAATACGACAATGGTCCTCTGGTCCCAAGACCAACTTAACATACTTGACAAGATCAGCTTTACTGTTGAAAGTCTTGACCATTTCATTTTCAACATACTTTGATCGGAGATCTTCACCAGCATCGAGCTCTTCTTGCAGTGTGGAAGAGAGTGATGATGCGTGTGATGGGACTGGCACACCTTGGTTCTGTGGTAATTGAACAACACGGTGCTGTGTTTGCAGTTGTTGTTGTTGCTGTTGCTGCTGCTGTTGCTGCTGCTGTTGTTGGAGTTGTTGAAATTGCTGAGCTTGTAAGCGGGTCTGTGCTTGCGCTCTAGCTTGAGCCTGGGCCTGTGCTTGCGCTCTAGCTTGAGCCTGGGCCTGAGCCTGCGCTCTAGCTTGAGCCTGGACCTGAGCTTGTGCTTGTGCCAATTCTCTCTGTTGTTGCTGGAACTGTTGCAACTGTTGTTGTCTTCTTTGCAATTCGGCGCGCTGTTGCAATTCAGTTGAGAAATATGGATGTTGTTGTTGTTGTTGCTGGTGCTGGTGCTGGCGCTGTTGCAGACTCTGTTGATGTCCTCCAAATGCAAGTCCAGTCGCATCGTCAGATGAGCCATTCAACGCAGTACCAACACCAGGGGTACTTAAATAGTTGGCAGGGGAAATTTGGGGATCGTAAACATCTTTCAAACCAGGTGTGTTGTTCGAATGGGCCGAATTAGGTGAAGCAGCAGCGTTAACAGCTGAAGCTGATGTCGAAGCAGCATTGGCTGACCGTCTAGAAGATGAACTCATGCTTCACAAAAAAAAACCAGGATGAATGCTAGCTTTGAACTTTGGTGAATATTTCTTTATTGAACGACAAAAAGAAAGAAAAACAAGGCGCTAAATTTTTTTTTTTTCCTTTTGTAAGAAGGTGTCAAACAAGCAATCACCAATGGGTAATGGATGGAAGTTAAATTGTATCTTGTGTAGGTTTATAACTGGACGTTAGTATATAGTGTTGTTGTTATGATTTACTCTGTTGATTTGGTTGTGAAATTTGTATGCTAGTCTGCAGGATACAAAGGAAGAGAAACAACCTGTATATTGGACTGTGTTTTGTTTCGTCTGTTGAAGAATTTTGATGAGACAGAAGAAGAAGAACAAGGTAGTGTACAATATTACAAAAGTATACAAAAGTACACTACCACCTCTTCATCTATACCAAATATACCCATAGATTCATATCTGTCTCTATCTCCTCTACTTCTTCGACAATGCACTTGATAAGCCAGTTGAATAGTTTTAAACATTACAAACACAACAAAAAACAAAAGTAACAACAAACACTATAAACGTACTGATTGTCTTCAGTATAACACAGATAGGATTTTTCATCATCAGAAACAACCCTCTAAAGAAATAAAACAACTTCAAGAAACAAAATAACTTCCTCCATCTACATTTCTCCTCTTCTCTTTTCCTTCACCATCAAAACTCAATCTTTGTAAATTTTGTTGAAAATAAACACAGACACGATGGCACAACATCAATATCGATCAAACGCTGTTCTTTTTTTTTTTTGCCTTACTCCCCCCCTCTTCAAACAGCCAATGGGAATGAACCGGCCCATTCAGAAATTTCCGCCTTGACAGCATCCAATTTCTCATCTTGTTCATGCAAGACCTTGTGCTTGAAGTCTTTCAACTTGTTGGCATCTTTAGGCAAATTAGCTTGGATTTCTTTTGCGTAATTGACAGCAAAATCAATATAGTCAACAATTCTCTTGAAATCTTCTTCACCCAATCCTCTAGTTGTCATTGCTGGGGCACCAATTCTAACACCTCCTGGAACCAAAGCTGACTTGTCACCAGGAATAGAGTTTTTGTTCAAGGCAATATTGATTCTTTCACAAACAGTTTCAATTCTAGCTCCATCAATTTGTTTGTCCTTTAATGAAACAAGAACCATGTGGGAATCAGTACCATCGGAAACCAACTTGTATCCCTTAGCTTTGAACTGTTCTTCCAAAGCCTTGGCGTTCTTGACAACTTGGTTTTGATAATCCTTAAATTCTTGAGTATCGGCTTGTTTCAAAGCAGTTGCCAAAGCAGCAATGGTGTGGTTGTGTGGACCACCTTGGTGCCCTGGGAATACAGAGAAATTGATTGGGTTTTCCAAGTCATACAAAATTTCTTGTCCTGTCTTTGGGTTAACTGATCTAACACCTCTTCTGAAAAAGATCATGGCACCTCTTGGTCCCCTCAATGACTTGTGGGTGGTGGTGGTGACAATATCAGCGTACTCAAATGGTGATGGAATGACACCAGCAGCAATCAATCCTGAAATGTGAGCCATATCAACAACAAGATATGCACCAACTTTGTCAGCAATTTCCCTCATTCTCTTGTAATCAATCAATCTACAATAAGCACTAGTACCAGCAACAAGCACCTTAGGTCTGTACAAAACAGCAGTCTTTTCCAACATATCGTAATCAATCAATCCAGTATCCAAATCAACTCTGTATGGCATAGTTTCAAAATAAGTGGAAACAGCACTAATCTTTCTCAGATCAGTTTGGTACCCATGAGACAAATGGCCACCATGAGGCAAGTCCAAACCCATCAATCTGTCATGAGGCTTCATAATAGCTTGGTACACTTGCAAGTTAGCTGGTGATCCACTCAATGTTTGCACATTGACCCCCCACTTGTCAGGAGTCAAATGGAATGCTTTCAAAGCTCTTTGTTGACACAAGGTCTCCATTCTGTCAATATGCTCATTACCACCATAGTATCTAGCACCTGGATAACCCTCGGAGTATTTGTTACTCATGGGAGTTCCCAAAGCATCAAAAACAGAAGTGGTGGTGAAGTTTTCACTGGCGATCAACACGATGGAATGTTTTTGTCTGTCAACTTCATCCTTGATGATTTGATCAACTTCTGGATCGGTTTCTTTCAAGTGACCTTCAGTCAATTGTCTGTGAGATTCTGATAAAGCGTAAGGCATAGCTGGTTAAAGTATAAATATGTGTTTGTTTAGTTTTGCTGAAAGAAAGAAAAAGAAGAAGAAGAAGAAGAAGAATGGAAAAATGGAGGGGTATTTATGCAACAACCACGTTGCAGAGATGATGATGATGAAAAATTTAAATCTTACTAATTAATCACGTGACTCACTCCTGCAACGGAGTCAAAAAAAAAAAAGAAGAAGAAAAGAAAAATAAGGGGAATTACTCTATCAATTTAACCGCCCTCTTTAAGACAATATCAAGTCCATATGCCTCATCTATTTACCTACACATTCAGTAATGAACGCAAGGGTTTTAAAACATCCTAGAGCTGGCGTGTTGTGTATCTGGTCTAAAGTCACTACGCCATCACTATTGTATTAGATGTTATGACCCTCTCTACTCACTAGTTGGATACATAAAGTATATCAATTTGCATCTATAAATCTACGAGCACCAAAGAAACGATTCTTCATAACATGTAAAACTTTGTAAATGCCCCTATTACATACGGGTTAACCAACAACAAAGGATAAAAAATATACAAACAGAACCTCCTTCTTTCAAAACTAGCACCTCAACGGTACCCTCTCCCCACCCTTTGAGACAATCAGTACAAAGTCAACCTTAACAGCACCCTCTGAGACAATCAGTACAAAGTCACCCTCAACCTATGGGAAATGGCCAACTTGGGCACCACCACACAAAGACAACTAACACCATTCAAAATAAACAAATTCAAATCATAATGGGAGTAATGAGTACTAATCAAAAACAAACAAATGGGGACCAACATCAAAAACTTCTTAGTTGGAGTATACTGATCACCATTATCAATTTGTTCCCACAAGGTTAGATTATCATAAGCTCCCGAATTAAACTCAAATGGAGTTCCCTTAACTTGATGAAACATGATATACGACCCAATCGTATATGTCAAGTTCGTCAATGTCCATTTCCAATCGTTGTCTAAAACACTGATAAAATTGTAGAAAATCTTGAGCAAGACAATGATGACAATATGGATGATCCATGCTCCCTTCTGATGAACCCAGTTGGCATTCACATTAGGGTTCAAGGTCTGGTCAATCTTGGTCTCCAACGTATCTGGTTCCAAATGTTGAATCAACGACGATGATCTACGTTGTCTAGTCACGGTTTGCGCCGGTTGATGGTGTGATGGCGTTGGAGTCAATTCAGGGTTGTTGTAACTGTTGCTTCTGACACGGTTGGGTGACGTACTAAGGATATTTGTGGCTGATGAACCGGTTGCGACAGAGGACCCATTTGGAGGTACGGCGCTTCCTCTTCTCGAAGTACTTGGTCTGCCTCTTGCCGTTGACGACGACGACGACGACGACGACGCGGCAGCGTACCCGATTCCCGTTGGTGACGAAGCACTTCTGGGTGAGGTATTGAGAAAGTTGGTATTGGGGTTACTGTGGTGTTGAGCTATGGAAGAGGAGATTGATGTTGTGGTGTTGGCTATACTGGAAGATCCAGTTGCTGCAGAAGGTGATGACGACGCATTGGTAGTTGCCCCCGTGTCTTGAGAGGAATTCGATTGTTCCTGTTGGTGTTGGCGTTGGTGTTGGTGTTGCTGCTGTTGATTTGGCGGGGTAACTGTTATATCTGCAGGTTTTAGCAATGTTTCCGATCCTGATGTCGTCGATAATGGTTTGTTGGAGTTTGATGATACTTCGGTCATTGTTTCAGATTTAGATACGTTTGACGGTGTGGCTAATGCGCTGCAGTATTGGTATTGTAATGGGATTCGATACAGCTTAAGTTTTCAATCGGACAATGCAGATGTTGTCGTATTGATGGAAGACAGATAATGCCTACTGAGCCGCCGAAGTAAAGTATGATTGGAATGACTTGATTGTCAGTTATAAAGGGATGATACAAATTTTTTTTTTTTTTTTTTGTTTCTTTGTTTTTTTGTTTTTTCTTTGCTTGTCGTGTTCGTTTAACTTTTGAAATTTTAGTTCCAGCGGCTAAATCAATATACACAAGCATAGATAACGACAATTTCACACTTGTATACACCTCTAACTTAAATCCTAGCTTGGTAGAAGTACCCTCCTTAGTGCCACCAAGAGAGAAAGCGGAATTCTCTTAGAAATGCAAAGTTTACTTCAGTTATCTTCACATTGTATATTCCCTCGAATTTCCACTCCTTGCTATAAACGATGATATTGCATTCATCTTATATATAATTATGATCTGTCTCCAACTCCAACAACTTCTCTTCATCATTTATATACTGCAAATACGTCTTCAAATCCTGTGTGTTGACCATATCAACAAACGAGCTTCTAAGGGACCGATTATCCAAATTGTGCAACAACCTACCACCTGCACTTGCACTTGCACCGCCACCGTCACCGCCGCCGTCACCGGTAGAATCCAAATTTTCCCGACAGGACGACTTATATATTTCTTGATCCTGAAACAGTGGCTTCAACCTTGTTGATTTGTACGAGCAATAACTGGCGTAATTGTAAATGGGCAATGTCTTTGTCAATTTAGATAAATCGAATTGTGCTTGATACAATTTCGCATCAGAATCATCAACTTTCGGTTCAATAGGCGAAACCAATGTCTTTTCGTCATCATTATTATCATCATCATCATATCTACCTCCATCTTTCTTATCGCTCACCGGTGAATTGACATTGTGTGCGTGGTTTCCACTCTGACTTTTCTTTTTGGCACTCTGTCTTGCAGTAATCTTTGAAGCAAGAAACGTTTTGATATTCTTGGGATTGTATTTACCACTGGCGCTGCGTCTCACTTGTTTTGCACCATTTTCTGAACCTCCATCCACGTTTTCCGTGTTCAAGTGATGCTCTAAATATGAAATCTCTTCACCACCAACAGCTTTGTCTGAATGTTTGGATTTACGACTTTCAAATGGGCTATAGTCAAACTGGATCGATAGGTCCTCAGCAGTTGACTGTTTAACTTGCAGTTGAATCCCCAGCTGCAATTGTTGTTGCAGTTGCAGTTGCAGTTGCAGTTTCTGCTTCAGCATCTGTCTCAGATTCATTTGTGGTTGCGGTTGTACCTGTTGGTGCTGCAACAGCAGTACCAGAGGGAAATACCGCGAGTTAGAATTCATGTTGAACTGAAACAACTCCGTTAATGATTGATACTTTCGAGGCACATACAATTCATTGTACCACTTATCGCCAGAATCCAGTCGGTGATCAACTCCTTCTTTTCTATTCAAGTTCTTACCCTTTCCCTCGTCCACCTTGATTTCAAAACGCTCATTTCGCAAATTGTCTCTATCGAACCAATGCGTATAACTTCTTTTACCCTTCATCTCCAAATCGAAATCAAAATGCAATCCAAAATCATTGCTCAACTCCCACAACTTGGGTTTATCCAAGGAATATGTATAATTACCCAAAAACAAATTTATAGCCTCTTGTCGTATAGAGTCCATAAACGAATTGGAATACATACGCTTGATACTGTTCAACATGTCCCTCGTATGGGACGACCACTGATTAATTCGTCGGTACGAGTCCATTGTGTTTACCAAATTCGAGCCACCATATTGTATCGCTATCGTATCTCCATGATCGTGGAATATCTCAGTCAAGATGTTGATCAAATCAGACTCGTAATCCAACGTCTTCCCCTCAGATATCAACTGCAAACTTCTCAATTGTATAGTGAGGGCTTCTTTACAAATAATAAACTGCGCCGCATTAGTTCGGTCTAAGCAATCGATACAATTTGTTCGAATGACCCCCTTTTGTAATCGTGTGGAATTTATTGTGGTCCCATTGTGGAATATTCCAATCTGATTGATGGCCCCATGGGCAATATTCTGCAATGGGGTAATCACATCCATATTCTTTTTGGAATTTTTCGACATATCAAATGACTTGTATCGTAGTTGGTTTTGTTCCGGTAAGAACTGATTGAGGTAGTTGACACAATTTATATATTGAACGTTTAATCTCAGTTCTCTTGGTTGCTTTTCCTTCTGCTTGATTAAATTTAGAATGATTATAGGTGATCCATACCTATAAAAAAGATTATCAAAGTGCAATGCTGAGCTCTGGTAGAACGGATCAGGTAAGTTGACTTGGATCGGCGGTTTGGGTAATTTATTCATATCTTGCGTCCAAAACAACGGAATCGATCCTCGATGCTGGACAAAACTGGTGTACCTTGGATTGCTATACATTCCGTATTTCGGATCATGGAAACTTGATGTCAACATGTCACTAACAATTTGTTCAGTTTCAATTTCATTGGCCACATTGCCCTTGTCATCAATGCCTCTTTTCAAGAATCGAGTGCCTGCGAAATGATGGGACCGTCGTGCGATGATGGTGATGTAGAACTTCCTTCCGTATATAGAGATGTTGGCCTGGTCAATGAAACCATGGACAACTGGTTGAAACCACTCAAATGTGGCAACTTCTTCACTTTCTAATACGGGTTTCAAAAGCAAATTATTCCAAACAAATCGTTCATCGCAATCAAAATTGGCGTATAGTTTATTCTGAATTTTGGCATTTTTATCACCACAGACGTTGTGCAACTTGTGTCGCATGAAATTCGTTTGCATCAGGTTTGTGATGTCATAGTTGTAACTAAAGTAAAAAGTCTTGCTCAAGTCCATGTACCGATACAATGAAAGGAGTTTTTCCTCATCACTGTACTTTTCGGGCCGTTTGTAATTTGTACCCAATGGGATCAATTTTGTTTCATCAATGTGATAAATGAAATGGCCTCCGAGTATCGCCACTTGGGAACATTTGGTGATTAAATTCAAATAGTACCCCTTGGTAAATCTGACTAATCCTAGTAGTCCAAACCCTTGCGCTAGCTTATGTAATCCACCTTCTACTGAATCATTTAGCCCATTGAGTAACTCAATCATGTCTTTACGAGTGTAAAAGTAACTCTTGTCCTCGATAATTGAAAGCAGCTGTTCATCTTCAACGTCCTTTGATATTTCCAAGATACGATACAATGACTCTTTGGCATTGGAGCCAACAATGTACATGGTTGATGATGAATTGTAAACAGTGAATCGCTGTAGAAGAATCCGTTTGTAGGGTCTAGTCCGTTCACTTCCACCTTCGCCTTGCTCTTCTTCGTCATCGTCATCGTCATCGTCATCGTCGACGTCATCACCACCATCATCACCATCGTTGTTGTTGGCATTCTCGCTTGTGACTGCGTTGTCGTCTTGTATTCCTTCTTCAAGAACTGATGCCTGGTTGTGTAGTGTACCTGGGATATCATCCATACTGGCGGTAATTATATCATTCTTGATGCCCTGATCCGTAGCACTAGTTGAGTCTTGGTTACTCATGTCTAGATGGTGAAATGTAACAACCTTTTGCCCTTGTGTTGTGTGTATCTATCAGTGCAGTGAAAACTGATCAATCTATGGCACAGAGATTTGATAACGTTTTTGTTTCACTAAAAGCTCTCATCCGTCATAACCAACAGGACTTCTTGCATTCTCAACTACAAAACAGACATGGCTTTGACTATACTTGACTTGGGCGAGGATATACTAACGTATGCCATTTCAAGGCATCTCTCACCCGACGACATATTCAAATTCTTCACTTTAAACTCTACACTATACAAACTATTTCAATCATCAGCAACCATTTACCAGTTGCTCTATAATAAAAAGTTTACAAACAACGAAAACAACTACACGCTTAACTTACAGCAACATCTCAATTGGAAGCAGCTATGGCAACTAAGGTGCAACATCAATCAAGAAGTCTTTACTTGGGGCGAGAGTAATGGGGGACGATTGGGATACTTGTCCACGAGAATTGATCAGTCACATGTCCTGAGGAAGTTGGGCGGTTGGTCAGTGCACACCCCGACCAATGTACCTGAGTTTAATCGACACCTCATTGTAGATCTCAAGGCGAATGGGTACAGCTTTATCATATTGTTGAACAATGGTGAGTTGTGGTTTACCGGCATGGATTGGAAACGCCCTCAACAAGGATTATCGACCCCTGGGCCAGTAAGAGCCAAAGATTACAAGCCTAATCCTGGGACAATGGCATTAAGTAGTATGAACAACAATGTTGACGACAATGTTGGAGGTAGAAGAGGTATAAGACCTGGCACATTTGCTGGAGGTCGCGGTAGATTCGGTGTGATGCCCATGCCGATGCCGGGAAGATTTACCGATGACGACGAGGAAGACAGTGATGAGGGTGTCATTGGTGGTAATGGTGGTAATGGTGATACTCCACAGGAGGGATCAAGCGGGGCCAATGCGGCTTCACCAGGAGCTTCGTCGTCGCTGTTGCCACAGTCGAGGAGAATGCTCCAACCAAGCGACACTAGACCTAAATTGAGACATGCGCCTTCCAAGATACAAGAGACGAATTTCTTATCCCGGATGTTTCTTCCACCGGTAAATGGGCCAGATGATCGAAAAATCATTTCCATCAGCACGGGACGCGAGCACATTGTTGCTTTAGATGATAAGAATAACGTATACACGTGGGACACAGGATGCAACTCAAATATTGGTATCCATGTCCAGTTTCCTGGTATACCGGAAAGCGTCAGCGTGGTTAAGGTTTCAGCTGGCTGGAACTTGTCTGCATGCCAAGTAGATGGTGTGGGGCTAGTTGTATGGTACACAAGAGAGCCATTGACTAAGGAACAATTTGACCAACAGAATTATCAGAGTAATGTTAAGTACCTGGTCATACCTGGAACCGAGAACAACGTGGTTGATTTCACTGTTGGTGCTGACTATGTATTATTCATCAAAAAATCCGATTCCAAATTGTACCAATTCAGATTGCATGCCCAGGATTTTGCAACAAGAGATAATGAGCGATTGGATGCCAATGATTTGAAACTGATGATTACCCCTCTTGACAATTTCAACAATTGGCTCGCTCAGCAGGAAGCAAGCATTGAATTTACACGGTTGAATAGTTGTTTCACAAACTTTGTCGTGTTTACCAATCACGACCAAGTTTTGATTGGGTCAAATGCTCACTTACTTTACAATATCAATGACGAGACTCAGGAGCAAGGAAAGGTTCCGGTTTTAATACCCGATTTGCAAGGACAGAATATCAAGTCGGTTGAAATTGGCGATTACCATTATTTGGCATTGACAAACGATGGATCTGTACTTAGTTGGGGAACTGAATCACGCTCATGTGGGTGTTTGGGTATTGGACCAAGAGAATTGGCGGCAGCTGAAAACCCTGAGACTGTTGTTGAGCACGGTGCAAACTTGGAAGTTAAACTGCCCTTGCATGTAAAGAAACCAAAGGGCAACAGGGTCCATGGTAAGTGGGTTGCTATTGCTGCTAGTGGATGGCAATCGGGTGGTATATACGTTCCACTATATGATTGAGAGTTGGGTTGTTTGACTGGTGACGTGCAAAGTGCTGTTTGAGAGACGATTGCGCAGACTATATAGCATGAGTAAGTAAGAGAGAGGGTATATTAACGGGAATGACTCTGCTGTCGAAGGCAACTTGGTGGCAGGGTGGAGGAGGAGGGGGAGGAGGCACTTCTCTTTGGATTGTTTGCATGTGTCATGTGATACATGCGGCTCTTTCCTAAGTGGGAACAGTAACAAATTTTTTTCCTACTACAGAGATTCCGTCAAAAAACACACATCACAACTACTACAACGATAGTCAACAATTCAATTCAATCTTTACAGACTCAGATCCATCAATGTCATCTACAGCTAACACTGTCTACGGTGGTGATGAAATCAATGCTATTGTGCTAGACATTGGGTCTTTCAACATTCGTATAGGCTATGCCGGTGACGATTTTCCAAAGATCATAACACCGTCCTCCTACGGGCAATTATCAAGTGGTGCCAAAGTGTTTGGAGAGAGCATCAATGTGCCACGCAAGGAAGCGTTTGAAATTAAGCCAATAGTTGAAGACTCGTTAATTGTTGACTGGGATGCTGCATTTGAGTTGTTTGCAAATTCCTTCAAGCAATTAAAGATTATAGAAAAGGAACAACCAATCTTAATCACCGAACCTGTATGGAGCACCAATGAGTATAGGACGAAATTGATTGGTTTGATTTATGAGAAGTTTGAATTCCCTGGTTTGTATTTGGCAAAAGTACCGTCGTGCGTAAGTTTTCAACAGGGCAGGGCTAATTGTTTAGTTGTTGATTTGGGACATGAAAGTATCAGCGTGACTCCAGTTGTTGACGGAATCTGTTTGATTAAGAGCTCATTGAAGGTTCCGTACGCTGGTAAGTTTTTGAACCTGATCATTGAGGATTATATAACTAAAGAAGGAATCGTCGTTGAGCCTAGTGTTTTCATCAAGAGCAAAACGGCAACTTCTTTTCCCGAGGATAAGGAAGCGAAGTTTGAATTGAAGGACAACGCATCGAGTGTGAGTGATCTGTTCAAGCAGTATCAAATTGCAAGAGTATGGCACGAGTTTAAAGAGTCAATGTTGGAAGTGCCATCACAAGAAGCAAAAAAATTACTTGCAACCGCGTCGTCACCGGAAGCTTCTTCAAACACCACATCCGAGTTTGCTAAACGATCATTTGAATTACCCACGGGCCAATCTATAACGCTTGGACAAGAGCGATTTGAAATTGCCGAGACGTTATTTGATCCCGGTTTCTACAAATTTTACAAGCCTTCTTCACAACCACCCCCTTCCAATGGTGAAATCCCGGGGATTGAATTCAACACCATCAACGAATACCGACCAGTGAAGCGCATTCGCAAGAATGAAGATGGTGCCGATGGAGCTAATGGGAAAATTGAAGTACGTGGCGTGGCTCAATTAGTCACCCAAGTGATTTCAATAATAGATATCGACTTGCGTGCATCGTTGGCTAACAATATAATTGTTACTGGAGGTACGTCATTAGTGACGTCGCTTACAGAACGATTGTACCATGAACTACTGAATAATAACCCGGGGTTGAAAGTCAGATTGCACGCAGTGGGGAACTCGTTAGAGAGAATTAATCAGTCTTGGATCGGTGGAAGTGTATTGTCAAGTTTGGGCACTTTCCATCAAATGTGGGTTAGTGAAAAGGAGTATAAAGAGGAAGGGTCCGAGAGGGTGTTGAACCAACGGTTTAGATAGAAGGAGTGGAACATATTGTGTTAGAGATATGTAAAAGTATAGCAGATGTTAAAAAAGGGGCCAAAATTTTTTTTTTGGCTAAAATCATTGAGAGGTGGTCGTAGTCGGGGTCCTGCCAACTTCTTATAGGATTACAATGTAACAAGAATCCTAATGTAGCTATATCTTCACCGTATGGTGCATCAACTGTACGTTACAAAGTTTGAGGCCATATGTATGATGCATGCATGGCGGGGTAGACGGAGTCCTCCTGAAAGTGCTTGCTCTTGTTTTTGATGCACAAATTCTTAAAAATAAATCAGGCGTCTAAAACTTATTGTTTTGTGGCTCCTCATAACATTAATCAAAATTGTTGTTGGGATAATAGTAATCTCTTCCTGATACCGTCACAAATTTCCCCAATCCGGACCACTGTTGATTCCAGTAATAAACGCAGATATATAAAACATATAATAAATTATAGGTCTTTGTATATCACCCTTACCAGTACAGACCAATTGCACTCATCCCACATCAACCAACAATGTCCACCACCGATTCCAAAAACAATAGAGATTTAATCAAGGGGGTTCTTGACTTGGACCCTTGGTTAGAGCCATTTTCAAAAGAGTTGATTGACAGACAGGTGAGCTTCCGTGACTGGCTCTCCAAGCTTGATTTAAGCGAGGGGTCGTTATTGCATTTTGCTGATGCATACAAGACGTATGGATTGCATGCAAGAGCAAATGGTGACGGGTACAAGATTGTTGAGTACATTCCCAATGTTGAGCAAGTTAGTTTAGTTGGCGATTTCAACAACTGGAATGTCGAATCACATCAATTGAAACAAGTGAATAATTTTGGTCGTTGGGAATTGGAAATAAAAGGCGATGGTACGATTCCCCATGATTCAAGATACAAGATTGCCATGAAGTTGCCGGATGGCGAGTGGATTTATCGATTAGATCCTTGGTGCCAAAGAGCAACTTTCAACAAGGATGATAATTTGTACGAGGGAAGGTTTTGGAACCCGCCAGCTTCGGAGGTGTACCATTTCAAAAACAAAAGACCAGTGTTATCACAAGGTATCAAAGTTTATGAAGCCCACGTGGGAATTTCTACTCCTGAGCCCAAGATTGGAAGTTATAAGAGCTTTACCAAGAACATTTTGCCCAAGATTCATGAGTTGGGATACAACACCATCCAATTGATGGCGATTATGGAACATGCATATTACGCATCGTTTGGGTATCAAATCACCAGTTTCTTTGCCGCTAGTTCAAGGTATGGAACTCCAGAAGAATTGAAAGAGTTGATTGATGCTGCGCATGGCTATGGAATTAGAGTCTTGTTGGATGTTGTGCATTCACATAGTTCCAAAAATGTTGCTGATGGGTTGAATATGTTTAATGGGACCGATCATTACTTGTTTCACGGTGGAGGTAAGGGGAACCATGACTTGTGGGACTCACGTTTGTTCAACTATTCAAACTATGAAACGTTGAGGTTTTTGTTATCCAATTTGAAGTTTTATCTCGATGTTTATCAATTTGACGGTTTCAGATTTGACGGGGTGACTAGTATGTTGTACAAACATCATGGATTGAGCTTTGGTTTCAGTGGAGACTACAATGAGTACTTTAATGAAGAGTGGGCAGATAATGAAGCCATTGCATACTTGATGTTGGCTCACCAGTTGATGAAGGATGTAAGTAAAAGGGAACACATTGAAATTACGTCAATAGCAGAGGATGTCTCGGGTATGCCTACATTATGTCGTCCGATTGACGAAGGTGGTATTGGATTTGACTATAGACTATCCATGGCTATACCCGACATGTGGATCAAGATTTTGAAGCATCAAAAGGATGAAGACTGGGATCTTGGCAATATTGTCCATACATTAACCAATCGTCGTCACGCAGAAAAATGCATCAGTTATTGTGAATCGCACGATCAAGCTTTGGTTGGAGACAAGACGTTGGCTTTTTGGTTGATGGATAAGGAGATGTACACCAATATGTCGAAACTTACTGAATTGACACCAGTTATTGATCGAGGATTAGCTTTACATAAAATGATCCGTTTGGTGACCTTTGCGCTTGGTGGAGAAGGGTATTTAACATTTGAAGGAAACGAATTTGGTCATCCTGAGTGGTTAGACTTTCCTCGTGCCGGTAATGGGGAATCGTACCATTACGCCAGAAGACAATTCAATTTGATTGATGATGACTTGTTACGGTACAGATTTCTTTTTGATTTTGATGCGGCAATGCAGCATTTGGATGTGTTGGATTCACCACAAGCTTATGTATCGTTGAAACACGAGCAAGATAAGGTGTTGGTGTTTGAGAGGAATGGGTTGTTGTTTGTATTCAATTTCAATCCAACACAATCTTTCACTGATTACAAAGTCGGTGTTGAGGCTGCTGGAAAGTACGAAATCATTTTGAATTCAGATGACGCCAAGTTTGGTGGGCATGACAGAATCAAAGATCCCGTGCCTGGTAAGAAGCAAGAATTTTTTACAGAGAACGACCCTTGGAATAATCGATCAAACTCATTGATGGTGTATATTCCAAGCAGAACCGCCATCGTTTTGAAAAAGGTGGATTAAAATAGATCTAGAATCAGCACAAGTTAAAAAAGAAAAATCATTTAGTCTTTAGATTAGGATTAAACTAGACACTTAAAGGATCCTTTTGGTAAATCCTTTGAGAAGGGGAGAATAAATAAATTGTTAAAAAAAAAAAAAAAAAAGGTGCTGAATTGTACGAGTGGTTAACTTAGAATCTCTGCGTGGACAATCAGTATGCACCAATCTCTTTATATCTATTAATCTAATCTGTCGGTTTAAAAGTATCACCACAGCCAATGAGTACAGTCTAGTAGCGATGGTGTGGAAAAAGCGCAAATTGCTCTGATGAGTGAATGGAATTGGCGATGATGGTTGTGGAAACGCAAAATGAAAAAAAAAACCAAAACATAAACAAAGTTTAAAGTGTAAACAAACACAACTCACAACACAACATATAAACCACTACACATCCACACACATCCACACACACACAACAATAGAGATGGAGTTGTTACAGTTGGGTAAGAGGTCCAGAAAGTTGGGGCTCACAATCAAAGCAAATCTCCATCGAGATGAATACGGAATGGATGATATGGATGAGTTTTTTGCTGATGACACACAAGCACAAATCATGCTCAGAGAACAGGATGAAAGAGTACTACGGCAAGGAGAGGTATACAAGTCACCCACATCGTATAACGTAACTACCCGGATGGGTCGTTTTGGTAATTTTGGCGGTGCTACTACTATAACAGCAGCACCAAAAGCCACATCTACACGATATGGTCTCCAACAGGGAACTGGAGGTATACCGCCTTATGACTCTGGGTTTGATGTTGAAGACATTGGTAATGACTATGCACTGGAGAAGGAAGATCAGTCACCTTTTAACTATGTTGCAAGAAAAATTGATTTTGATAATGGAGAAGACATGGGAGGTGGGCCCGGGGGTGAGCAAAATCAAATGCTCGGTGTGAACAAGCAGTCACCCTTGCGCTCACCATTGCCTGAGCAGCGGCAAGGAAGTTCCTTGGGCGCATCTCAGAGGGACAATTTTCTTGACGATGTAGATGATTACGACTTTGCGCAACAAGACGACAACTACTTTGATCAGGACCAGGAACTACGCCCGGAAGACAGTCAAGGATATGACCCTGGATCAGGACAGCAGGATGATTACGATCTGCGTCTGGTTTCTCCACCACCACCACTATCACCACCACAACTACCACCGCCACAACTTGAGCGGTCAGTCAGAGCCCCAAGATCATCCAGACGTCTTGACCAAAGAAGTAAGAGGCGAAATAGTTTCTCCGAACTGGATGAGAGTACGCAGGCCTCTGTGTCTGCATTTATTGAAGACACTAAAGATACAGATGAAGATGACGAGGAAGTCACTGATGCAGGTGGTTCAACTACAACCGAACTTTTTGTCAGATCACCTTCAACAGATCAAAGTCAGAGCCAGAGCCAGAGTCAACCTAAAAGAAAGAAACGGAGCAACAGATCACAACCATCAGGAGGCACAAGCAACATGTCACCCACCTACATCACAGAGGTGCCCACTTTACCATCCCCGCCTCCAGAAGGATTACGAAGATCGAAACGTATTCGAATTAAACCGTTGGCATTTTGGAGAAATGAGCGTATCATATTTACCAAACCACATCAAAAACGGCCAGATGAGGAGAAATCTGATGATGATGATGATGATAACGATGAGCCGGATATGACTATTGTACGAGATGTCCACAAGTTGCCATTGAGATCAATTGCCGAAGTTGTCCATGTACCTGACACAGTAGAGTTGTTGAGCACACGACAGAATCGAAGAAACAGAAGACGCAAACTCGCTGATGCACCCATATCGCCAATCAGTTCCGATGAACATGATCCAGAAGAACAAAATGTCTTGCAGTCGGGGTTGCCGGGCACGTCATGGTACAAGGATAAAGTGTTGAAGGTAAATGTGCCTGAGAATGGAAAATTTATTGAACGATCAATTGCAGTCAGTTCACAGTATACAGATTTCAAATCAAACTTGGTGTTACACGAGGATGGAACTACCTCAGAAGACCCAAATTTGAGAATTATGCATTTGTTTAGTAACATGGTTGACGATTGTGCTGTTGGTATGATGGAGTTGATCGGAACCAAACCGCCATTGTACATCTCATCAAGTAATTACTACTTGCTTATAGTCAAGGGAATAGTTGAGGTAACATTCAATGAGGAGACCTTTATTGCTAACAAAGGGTGCAATATATGCATACCCCTGGGCAACGAGTACGGGATGAAAAATTTGGGCAAAGAGCCTGCTCTTATTCACTTTGTGCAGGTTAGGAAACCAGAGACAGAAGACGGCGACGATGGGGGCGATGAGGACGATGAGGACGATGATAGTGATCTTTTCGGTGCAAGACAAGAGAAGGGCGATAATGAAGGTGCTTTGTGATAGGAGGAATAGAGTATTCTATGTTGTGGCTTGGTCCATTTCGGTGGGGTGGCAGGCGGCATTGACTGAAAAAAAAAAATAAAAAGAAGTACTTCAAGTGCAATCTTGGTTCTGCTTGTAGTTGTTGACCTTGTTGTTGCAACACCGTTGTTGTGGGTTTTATTGTTGTACCTTAAAATAAATAGTAAACTCACACATTGACAAATGTAGAGTTTCATTGTTGATTCTGATGGGAAATCGAATGCCTGTAGATAACTCTCATACACACCCTGTTGCATATTGTTCCACCCTGCTTCTTTGTTACTATGAAAACATGTAACAATTCATTGTCGTGAAAATATTACCAAGTGTTGCAAATTCAATGTGTTAATCTTATTATTCACACATTTGAATTGTATAGTTTATATATACAAGAACATGATTTATCATCCTACATAAATCATTTGTATAGTTTTCTAGAGGATAACCACGTATCATATTACAATTTTAATACATCTACTTTTAGATTATTGATACCAATCAAATTTAAGGAGTACACACATAACAAATCATTCAGACGATCTCAGTTGAGGTTCCCACATTAAGCCATACTACAGTATATCGTCATACTTTGGCAAATATACGAAAGTTAACTAAAGATCAAGAGGACACAATACAGTTAAAAGTAAACAAAATAGAAAGAGTGCTTCAACTCTCCTAGTCTTTCAAACTTTAATTGTCAAATTTTTCAACCTTGCTTGATTCTTTACTGTAATGACCCACCAACGGAACTTTAAATTCACTAGCGGCAACACCAAACTGTTTCAATATCAAGGCTTGTCTAACGTCCAACACATCTCCTTCATTGCACACCAAGTATGGCTTTTCCAAAACAATCTTCCCACTCTTGATCTTTGTGGGCATCTTGTACTTATTCCTCAACGTTTCCTCCAACGAATGTGACATAGGGACATCTTCTTCCTCGGGAATTTGTCCGCCTCTTGAGTAAACTATACCGGCAGGAATTTCGAAAGTTATAGGCGACTTATTCTTGACTCTGGTATAGTCTTGTCTTTTGTAAGCATCGAAATAGCTCTTTACAGTTGAATCGTCCTCGTTGGTGAATAAAATACCCGGGATCAAATCCTCAGTAGTGGATAAGATTTTGGTCAATTTAGCCAATTCCGACAAATACTCTTCTTCAGGGGTCTCACCGAATGCCTTTTGAATAACTTTCCGTTTGCCCAAGATAAGCTTTGAGTCAGTCCAGTCTGACCTTATATCTTGTAGCACGGGAGTCCTGATATCTTTCAATTGTAATATCCAAACCTGGGAATAATTGTCAAGAGCAGATCTGATCTCATCAAAGAGTTTCAATTTGGATTCTTTACCCTTTTTATCAGTTTGTGATAATGTCACTAACTTGGAGCGTCTGGATTTGGGCATACTTCTTTGGTGGTAACACTGATATACTGTAAGAAGAAGGTAAGAAAGGCGTGAATATTTCTGGTGGAAAAACGGGTGATGAGCATCGCTGGTGGAAGTTTTTTTTTTTTTTTTTCGCTTTTTTTCTTTGTTTAGAAGCAGAGAACGAAGGGGGGGGGGGGAGGAGGGGCGAAAAGAGCTTCACACTAACGTGAATTCAACCCCAATTGCTATGTTATTGGACTCAGTCGGATGGGGAGGGAGATTCTGCTTTGGTGTAGATAGAGAGTAAGCAACTTTCTTGGCTCACTGTTCAACATTTGTGTGCTTGTTGTAAATTTGAGAGGTAGAAAGTGAAGGTTTCAGCGGGGTACAAATGATCCAATATGATGAGTTGGTAGTCTCAGTTGTCTGGACACAACACTCCTCAATTCGCATTGCCGCCCTCTTATACGTGTATTCCATTTTGTTGGCCTACCCCAGATCTTATAGAGTTTGAGGGGAAACTTGCGAGTATAGACAAGTTCTCTTCCCTATTGTCGCACAATAATCTCTCATGGTCTAGCTACACAACTGCCTCTTAACGCTACATGGCCAATTAGCTTTGGCAATTGTAGTCCGTACTGCTCTAAAACTCAATAGGGATGAAACACGGGGGGACTCTCTTCGTTGTATGATTCTTCTGTGTTGGGACCTCTCTTTGACGCTAGAAAAAAAAAAAAACCATTTTGCCTACTCCTCCTCGTTAATGGCTTCAACTATATAGAGCACCTCAATACCCCCTCATCTATCAACTTTATACCACCACAAACAATGTCACTTAGTCTATTCAAGGTAAAACAAACGTATTTTGACAAACTATTCAAATCGGGCACAACCTCGACAGCTTCCGCAGCCTCCTTCTCCAATAACAATGCTGCCAACAAAAAGATCCCCAAGGTGCTACTTCTTGACAATATTACCACATCAATCACATCGCTATCATACACCCAATCACAGCTTTTATCCAATGATATCATCTTGATCGAATTGATTGAGAATTATAAGCAGTTGTCGACAATGAAACACTTGGAATGCATTGTTTACATCAACCCAAATCCAGCATCGATCAAAAGCTTACTTGAAGAGATGAAGTCGCCTCATTTCCGCAAATACCACATATATTTCAATAATGTTGCCGGAAAGAATGATATTGAACAATTGGCAGTGGCTGACGAGTACGAAGCTATAGATAGGGTACTTGAAATTTTCCAAGATTATTACATCTTGAATGACGAGCTATACTTGAACAATACACTATCGTCCAAAGCCAGCGTCAACCCAGTGTTGGAACAGGCCAAGAGCTTGTCTAGTTTACTTTTGGCTTTGAAAAAGAGTCCCATTATCAAGTTTGAGTCGAATTCGATTGAGTTGAAAAAACTTAGTTCGGAGTTGTTATACATTATAAATTCGAATTCCAACAACAACTTGTTTGATGACTTGAATCTGCGGTCAGATACACCACCAGTGTTGTTGTTGCTTGATCGGAAGAATGACCCAATCACCCCGATTTTGACTCCATGGACTTATCAATCAATGATCCATGAGTTTTTAACAATTGATAAGAATGTGGTTAGTTTACCTGACAATCAGGTAGTTCTTTCCCAGCAGGATGATTCTTTCTATAACGAGTCGATGTTTTTAAACTATGGGGATTTGACAAACAAGTTTCAGAAATATGTTGAACATTACAAGACTGAAACTAAGCAATCATCAATTGATAATTTAAAACTGCTGAATTTGGCCGAGTTGAAAAAGACATTGACCAAGTTTCCCGAGTACAAGAAGATCTCCGTTAATATATTGACTCACTTGAACTTGATCAGTGGTATTGATGAGCAAATCTCTAAGCAACAGTTGTGGGATATTGGTGAACTACAACAAACGATTATTTGCGATTTAGACAGCCAACTGGATATCAGAAACAAAATGATTCAAGTTTTGGAGAATAGGGCCATATCTACTGTGAACAAGATCAAATTGGTGTTGCTTTACAGCTACAAGTTCCATAATCCAGCTGACTTGTCATTATTTATCAACAAATTGGAAAATGAAACGGTGACATCACCATTGCCCACTCAGCTGCAATTGGATTTGATAAAAAAATTCACCACGTTGTTCAAATCGCATGATCTGGCACTCGGTGGTTCATCTCCAGACGCAAATGGCCAACTCCAAAACAACCGTCAAGGCTTGTCGAATTTATTCACCAATAAGAAAGTCAACATCAACAACTTGTTTAACCGAAACAGTTCCAATCACTCAGGTAGCGAGAATGTGTACCTCCTGTACACGCCAAGATTGAACCAAATTTTGACTAGTTTGATCAAACATGATTCTGCCGCAGCAGCTCAACTGACGTCATCCGCGCACTTGTCTACTTTGTATCCAGAAGTGGTGAAGAAACAGTATGGTGACACATCTTTGGATGCAGTCCAAGACTTGATCATTTATTTCCAAGGTGGTGTAACATATGAAGAATTGCGGTTGGTGCATGAGTTTAATCAAGCTGGAAATAGAAAGTACAATATAATCATTGGTGGTGACACAATGTTGAACAGTGATCAATGGTTGACGAAAATGTACCAAATGGTGTCTAAAACAAGCAAGAGCGATCAATCTGAAATCGAAGATTTTGCTACTTCAAGTCAAGACCGACAAGCACAACTACGTGAAATTTTATAATAAAAACTAAGTAATACAGAGAAGTACTAAAGCTGGCCCTTTTCGTCACTCTATGGAGCATATTTACCAAATCGAATCTCCCATTCGTTAATCTTGCGTTGTAGATCATCAATCATCATTAGCTTATCGTTATAACTAGCTTCCAAAGCCAGCTTCTCCTCCAGTATAGCTTCCGAATCAGGTGTGAATGAAAACAACTCAAACTTGTAGTTTCGCTCTTGTTGCAAGTCATATTGTGTTCTTGCTATCCACTCAATAATGGCACTGGTACGCTTGCGCAAGTCATAGATGGATGATTGAGAATTGACAAAGCGAGGCTTGTAAGGAGCATTTATCAATTCGTCCTTACTTGCTTGTGCTGCTGCTGCCGCCGCCGCAGCAGCAGCCGTTGTTGATGTTGCCGAGGAGGACGAAGGAGAATTTGCCTTGCCACTACCGGTGGTTGTGCTGCTGTTGCTGCTCTTTGCTGGGTTTGTTGAGAAACCCTCACGCTTCTTTTTGCCATTACTCTTGTTTCGTGATTTTCGCAAGTCAGCCGCCACTCTTGCATTAGTGCTGGATTTGTTACCACCTGCGCCGCCTGCTGTCGACCCACCAGTCTCTGAATCCTCGTCTTCATACTCTCGCTTTAATGACAGATCATTGTCAGCTTCAGAATTGGCACCAGAAACACCACGACTAGTCCTCTTTCTCGGCGAATAGTGATCTCCACCAGCACCACCAGCACTAGCACCTCCTCCTCCTCCCAACGCGGTTGCATGGGTTCCAGTCGATACTGTACCAGTAGCATCAGATTCATCCACTGGTAATCCCGACTCCTTTGCACTCTCTCTCAACGCTTTGCGTAATTGCTCATCATACTCATCTTCATCCAGGTGGTGATGATGGGTGCGTCTATCTTTCCGTCGATCCTTACTCTGGGTGGTTGTAGCAGTGGTATTTGCGTTTGTGGTTGGAGGAGATACTCGATCTACTCGTCTTCGTTTACTGCCACTACTATTATCCATGGACTCCACTTTGATTCCATTGCCGATACCAAACAGTTCAATCTTCTTCCTTTTGTCGTTAACAGGTTTGTACAATGTCCGTTTCAGGTACCCATCCCCCTTCACAAATAGGTGATTTTCTGGTTTACACAATTCGCACCAATATAAATCAGGAACATCATCATTGGTGAATAAACCAACACAGTATCCATGTTGCCAAACGCCACATTTCTCACAACTAATAAACAAGCCTTGGTCAATATTGATTTTGTAATTTCTCTTCAAAAACTGGGCAAATTCAGGATTGATTGAATCCGACTGGAGTTCATCTTGTTTACATATACATCGAGTGATTTCTCCATCTTCGTCTTCCTCGTCGGCTTCGTCTCCTCCTTCTTCCAAGTCATCCTCCTCCTCCTCCTCTTCTTCTTCACCTCCCCCTTCGTTCCCGGCTGCTCCTATGCGAGTAACTCCTCTGGCATCGTCGACTTCGGCATGTGCTCTTCCACGTTCTGGCTTGATTGGCTTTGTGTCGGTGCTAAGTGACCTTCTGCGAGTTCTGCGAGATGACATGTGTGGTGTATGTCAGTGTGGTGGTTGTAGTTAGAAGTTATGAGGTGATACGTTTGACCAATGTAGTGTTTGATAATTGGATATAGTATATAATGAGACAGTAGATGTTGTTACTGATGATGGATTTTCTTCCTATCGAATAAGTCGTGTCCAAACTTACAAAACAAAATCAATGTCGAGAAAATAATATTGTCAGTGTCATAACAACTGGAACCACGACATACAATAATATTGTTGCACAGATTGCCACTTCTTTTTGCCATTTCGCAACCTCTAAATTTGGAAACCACACCCAAATCAACACAAGCTACAGCCATGTATCAAGTCTATATAACATAAATACATACACACACACACACACCCGCGTTGTCTACCTTTCCTTTGTTGCTTTGCCCCGAAACCCTCCCTCACAACAAGCTTTTCCAATTCCCCCAACCCTCCCTCACAAAACATAAACCAACCAAAGCATCACAACCAAAATAAACGAGACCCATCCCATAAGACTGAAGCACCCACACACACACACACACACACACACACACACACACACACGCAAATAACACAAATAACACATACAACACATACACTCGCGCATTCCCTCACTCCCTCGCTCCTGAGCTCCCCATACACTATCTTGCTCCACTAGACTACTCACATGCAGAATGAGTGAAAGAACAAAAAAAAAAAAAAGGTCAATATTCCATTTTGTTTAGATAGATCAATTGGTTGTTGGATAGCTTTTTCGTGGCGATGAGACGCGCCCTGCGCAGCCCCAGTACTCACCCGTTGAAATGTGGTTGTTGCTTGCAATATATAATTTCAAAAAGCCAATTACATGTGAGCAGCGATGTGACTAGTGGTAGTGTAGTAGAAGGCGGAGGCGGGTGGTTACAGAGAGCGGAGGATGTGGCGAGGTGCAAGGCGTGGTCGTGCGACAACTGAGATGTTGGCTTGTTTCAGGCAAACGTGAATCCCGCAGTATATGAAGTGATGGGTTGTTTGTGGTTGGTAATTGGATCATCTGTTGCTACCTGCTTGCAACAAAAGTGTTCTTAGGACGTTCTGGTTTCTAGTTGTCATAGCTTCAAATCAACAGTCTAATCTGCTTCGGAAGAAGCCAGCTCAACAGCAACTTTCTCCTTGTCAACAACATACTTCCTCAGATGCTTGTCTGCGTCAACAACACAAGCCATTATAATTTTATCAACGTCATCTACTTCCATCCCTTCACTGACACCTATAATATATCGGAGCGTATGAATGTTTGTGGTCACCTAAGTCTGGTGTGGAAGCATGTCTCTTCGGGAAATGAACTTTTGTTTCAGCATATGTGTAGTTGATTTTGTTAATGGGTAACCAAAATTCAGCTAGCTCTGCCATGTATTTGACGTGGTTTCACTTTAGATAATGCTTAGACTTGCCCTGTTGGGACATTGGTTCTGATACGATAGTGAACTTTAGTTGGTTGAGTTGTCCGTTTAGAGTGGACCGTAGTTTGAGTGCACTGGCAAACTTCATCGTAAGTGATTGAGGGGTTGCAAGTTTGTTTTTGAGAAAGCAAAGTTGGTTACTGTAAACTGGTGGGAGAAGGAAAAGATGGAAAGAGAGTCACAATTATTGAAGCAGTTGGGTAATTTATGGGGGGTTTATATAGTGTACTTACTCCTTAGTGGTTGTTATTTTGAGTGTGATTAACACATCAACCCATCAACACATACCCACACGAGTCACCAAATTACACAGAAATGAATGGCTGCAGATGAAAAAAACACATACACAAACAACCCACATCCTTCACTCATCACGTAGTGGGTGAATTGCGACACGTAACCTGTGTTACTCATAAACAGCCAAAAGGTTAAAGATGCATTCACACAGGGAGATATCAGAGCTGAAGACATTCTGTCCCACGCTCATCACCTCCACATTGACCACCTAAAGAGGTGCTTTACAATTTCGTGTTGGTGCGTGTTTTGGTGGCCCATCACCCTCACAAGCTTGCAACACACTGTTTGCGAGATTGTGTAATGCAAAATTCTAAGCAGTATGGACTGGTCAACTCTAGAGTTCCTATAGCAGATCCCTCGATGTCACTCTAACGCTAAATTTAATCTAGAAACTAGTCTAAATAATATATATATGTATATATATATATAAATATATAAAAGCTAAGAAAAATATGTAATCAATAACAACAACAGGCCCAAAAGCCATAGATCTTTCCCTACAATTTATGACATTGTCTCATCTAATGTCCAACTTGCAAAGTGTGGTCCCTATCATAAATACCCCTGTTTCTAATATACGGATCCAACTGAATATAATTCTTGGACAAGGCAATATTCAAATCCAACTTATCCTTCAAGTACCGATCACTAACTTGCGGATTAGTCGACTCGATCCATCTCCTAGTAGTTTCGAAAAACCTGGTAAGCAAAATATCTCTCTCCCTCTTCAATCTCGCATACTCTGCATCTTTCCTCTTTGGAGGGAACTCATCCAGCGGTTCGGGAATAGGGTAAAAGCCTCTAGTCGTGTCCTCACCACCAAGATAATCTGGGATCAAAGTCGGGTCAATAAACTTGCTCAACTCCTTGGCATCTTTAGTGAAGTGGATCTTGGACGCAACAACAGGGTCCAACCAGTTCTTGATGATGTTCCACACCGTAGAGAAGATCCATGGCGCATTGTGGATCAAAATGAATCCCAACGTCTCCGGGTAGTGAGCTTCAAACACATCAGCAAGGAACTTGATGGTGGCGTAATCGGCATTCTTTAAGGAGAATCCAGTCAAGTCAAACACAATCGTACATGTGTCGACTGATTCGCTAACTTCTCTCAAAAACAAACGCACCCATTCAATAGTGACAACGGCATATCTCTGGTTCTGTGGCAATGGCGAGTCTGAAGTCAAGTGTTTCTTAGCTTGAAACATGAAAATTGGGTTATTGTTTTTATCTCTACCTTTGATCCATGACTTCTCAGTAGTGAAGTTCTTGATGAACCCCTTGTTGGTGCCGTTCAAGTAGGACGGACCATCCGACTCCATCAACCAGTCATCGGTAGGGAACTCATGGTATCTCCAATTCAACGATTTGTACATCATGGCCAATGCCTTTTCAGTGTCCCATTTTCTGGCTCTGATGAATTTCAACACCAAGTTATCAACTAAATCGTTACGCATGACTTTGGTCAATGCTTGATGGATCTCCTTGGCGTTGTATTGACCCAAGTGAGAATAAAACGAACTGTCTGATTGAACGCTGATTGGGTTGTTGACGGTTGCTTGGAAAAGATCAATTTGACCACCACCACCACCACCACCGTTGGACAAGTGTTGCTGTTGACCATACTGTTGTTGTTGGTAGTGCGAGTTTTGACGATGCTTGTTGTGCTTGTTGTGTCTGTTGTGGTGGTTTCCACGGTGCTTGTTGTTGTTGTTGTTGTGGGAAGGATGTCCAATTCTGCCACCGTAGTTGCCTCCGTGTGACTGTTTGCCAGAACTGTTGAAGATGTGAGATGGCAAGTCGTCGTAATCAGTCAATGTGGTTTCAGCAGTGACAAAAGTTTCCATTGAATTGACTGATGCGACATCATCGTCATCATAATCATCATAGTCGTTGTATCCACTGCCATTGGCACCGGGAGCGCCACCAGCGCCACCAGCGGCAAACCCGTTCAACTGTTGTTGTTGTTGCTGTTGTGGAGCAGCAGAACTACCATCAAAATCGTCAGCATATTCAAATGCAGACTTGAAATGGTGAGCATAGATGGCATAATAAATCTCACTTGGAATATCGACCGGCTGGTATCTCTCATGGGAAGATTGAGTCTGGATTTGATGCATTCTCTTGGAATTAGCAGGTGGCAGACCAGTTGAAGCACCAGCACCACCAGCATTAGAGACGCTAGCATTTGAAGACTTCTTTGAACCAAACAATCCCATTTTCTTCTTTGATGCTGATGATTTGCTAGAGTTGATTGAGCCTCTAGTATTGGTTTTGGACAAAATACCAGTGGCGACACCTTGAGACTCATCAAAGTTGGCAGTTGAAGTGGAAGCAACGTAGCATTGTTTGTATGGTAAATCCTGAGCATTGATGTCGATTGGGTATCCAAAGTTTTTCAACATATAAGCCCAAACTTGCTTAAGGATGATTTCCTGGTCTCCGTTAAGAGTTTGGATTCTCTGTAATCTGTATTTGACGTTGTTATCAAAAGGCATAACTGGATGGAGTTGTAGTGGTTTTCTTTTTTTTTATTGTTTTGTAGTGATGTGTAGTGTAGTGTAGTGTAGTTTAGTTCTAATTTCTAGTTCTAAATTGTCTAATGTGGAGGGGGTGAGGGGGTGGGAACAGCTGATTGTTTGAAAGTCTAATGAATTGCGTGTATCAGTCTCTGTTGTTGAAGTAAAAGAAGAAGAGTGGTGTCTGATAGGAATTTATGAAATCTCGGATCTTTGAATCTTAAATTTCAAATTCTAAATCTCAACAGTGATTTCTCGTAAACTTGCAATGGTGTGTTGTGTTGTGCGGGTGAAAAATTGGTTAAGAAATGTTGGGTTTTTGTGACACGTCACGTGGAACTCCTTTCTTTTACTTTTCTCGTACAAATGTTTTATTTGGCTTGTGATAAAAAAGAAGAATAACACTTTGGTTGTTGTCCTTTGATTCAGAAGCAGCAGTGAACAGTGAACGGTAGTAGGAAACGTGGTAGTTTTAGCCAGCGTCTGTGGTCAGTGATGGTATGTCTGTCTCTTATCTGTTTGAAAGAAATGTTCCTTTCAAAAAAATATTGTCTCACTTTATTTTTGCAACCCACAAGGATGAAAGATGGCTGAGCAGTAAGCTAGTAGATACCACTCCAAAGTAATGTGTGCGTGTGGGTGGGTGTGGAGGTAGAAGTTGATGTATTTGATACGGTAGCTTGTTAGCCTTTGCAGTAAGAAGAAGAAGAAGAAGAAGAAGAAGAAGAGGTCGGGGAAGTGGAATACCCTGTGGTTATATACTGTGAAAGTCACATTTAGTTTCAAGTGTGGAGAAGAGTGAGTGTGTGAGTGTGTGAGTGTGATAAAAACAAAAAAAATATGAATTTCAGTGTGTACTGCATACAATTAACCTGTTCAATCTTAGTTCCTAATTGGGTAATTTCATCTAACACTTGCACGCTACCACATTACTACTACTAGTACTACTACGTATTCTATCTATCTATCTAGTCCTTACTCCTCCCAACTACTTCATCCTCTTCCATCAATTGCCCCAGAAGATATTGTATTGAAATCTCTAAATCTGTATATATATATATATATCTATATACCGCTCCTTAACCAAATAACCTTGCTGATAGAAATAGTTTAAAATTAAACTAGCGGTAACGTTCTTTTCTGTTGGGCGTCGCTCTTTCGCCTCTTACTTTGCACATCCGATGAAAGGGCTCTATTTCTTTCTCTGTTTCTGTTTCTGTTTCTGTTTCTGTCTCTTCTTCTCCTCCTCTTCCCCCTGCTCCAATTAAGGTGTGTGTGTGTGTGTGACTGTCAACCCTTGCCAATAAATTAAATTAGATTAAATTTAAAAAAAAAACGTTTTTCTTGTTTCAATTTTTATGAGGAGAGAGGGATAGAGAGAGAACTCTGTTGATTGCTGCAAACCATAGTCATCTTTGCATTTGAAAAGACCAACTGAAAGATATGTATATGTCACCCTTCGTGCATAAGTCACTACAGTTGCCAATCCCTCAATTCCAGTAGAAATCTGCATCTAACACCCTGCATACAATATGTAGCCATACAATCAAGGACAATGTCTATGACTAGACAACACCGTCTCCACATTGTTCCAGTCTTCGCTGCACTGCAAAACAGAGAGAGAGGGTCCACATTGATTTCTACCTCACACCATAAAGAAAACTATCTCCAATGTCAATTTCACATTCTTTCACTTTTTTCAAACTTGTTCACTACTATTATTGTTGGAGTGGGGTAGAGTTCTTATTTATTTATTTATTTATTTGTGTGTGATTTCTTTTCTTTTTTTTTAATTGTTTTGCTGGGTAAAGTCCGCCTTATTTCCGGTGCACAAAAGACTTTGTTTTCGTGTCACCCCCCTCGCCCACTCCCCCACTTTCCAACAATAAATACCTTCTTAATACATGGGGAACATCACTTTCATTTGAAAATATGAATCGCACACGAGTTGAGAGCCACCTGCCCAATCTTATCTCTCAAACTTTTCCAATCTAATGTGCAAAAGCGACAAAATGCCTATACTCTACAATACGACCTGTATCTTTATTCCTTTCTAGTTTACAAATTGTTTTCCTTTTTCTTTACTCTTACCAATCTCTATAATACAAAATGACTATAACCTCCATAAACCGCTACCCAATCTAGATCACACCATCATACACTCAATAATTCATCCTCCATCTTTTTATTTCTCTTTCACCTTCTTCTAGACCTAGGAAGTAGTCTTGGACGTCTAGGATTAGCTTGCGGTTGACTAACTGTACCTGGACCAGGAGATGTTCCTGGTTGTCCACCAAACCCAAACACAGGTGCTTGCCCAGGAGGAGGACTACCGCCAAACACAAACGGCTGTTGTTGCGGCTGTTGTTGCGGCTGTTGTTGCGGCTGTTGCGGCTGCTGTCCAAATCCAAACGAAGGTGTAGCAGCAGAAGCACCACCACCACCAAACGGCGTACCCTCTCTACTCTGCTGCTGCTGAGGCTGCGTGTGTTGTCCAAATACACTTGCAGGGTCTGGAGTTCCACTTCTTGACCCCGTGAAATTAAACAGCGGCACCTTATTCAACTTGGTTGCAGATCCAAATATCAGCGATGGGGGTTGCGAGTTGCCACCACTAGCACCATTGTTTGGCACATTTCCAGAAGCATTAAAGTTAAACGTTGGCGTGCTAGATCGATTGCCAAATACACCACCCGCGCCCGCATTCGTAGTGGATGGAGCTACTAGTGGCTGCGGCTGCGGCTGCGGCTGCGCTCCAAATCCTCCCGAAAATCCACCTCCAAACCCGCCAAACCCACCTGAACTGAATGGTTTAGGTGCAGCAATATCAGAACCACCCCCAGCTGAAGGCTTAGCACCAAACAAATCCGTGTTTGGTGCAGCACCTCCACCGCCAAATGTAGGTGGGGGAGTAACACCGGGTGCAAACTTGAACCCGCTGCTTGTCGCAGTCCCCGGTTTGTCAGTCGTGGAGCTAACTGCAGTTGCACTGGTTCCCAAAGTACCAAACGAAAAAGCCGAATTGGACCCGCCTGACGCTGATGCTGATGCGGGTGCTGTCGTTGGTGTCGGAGTAGGTGTGCCAGTCTTGGCTACATCATCAGTCGGCTTATCTTTAGACTCGTTGTTACTTTGTCCAAATGTAAACGCAGGCGATGGCGATTTACCCTTGTCTTCATTCACAGTGTTTGCTTTGGAAGAGTCCATTGCCGTCTTGCCAAATGAAGCAAACAAGGGGGCTGCCGATTGCGACTTGTCTTGAGGCTTACCAAATGAAAATGCTGGTGTCGTGGTAGTACTGCTTGCATGCTCTCCATCATCATTGGTCTTTTTACCAAATGAAAATGCCGGTGAAGCGCTCTTGGCTTTGTCGTCACTTTTTCCAAAATTAAACCCAGAAGTTGTAGACTTCACATTATTGTCAGTGGTGGTAGCTGTAGTAGTAGAAGTGGCTGCCTTACCAAAACTAAAGACTGGAGTAGCCGATTGGGACTTGGTTTCGTCTTCCTTGGTGGGACCACCTGCAGGTTTACCAAAGTTGAATACCGGGGCACCTGGCGTGGCGGGTTTGTCTTTACCTTCTCGACCAGTGGTGTCACTTTTGCCAAACTCTAACCCAGGCGTTGTTGACTTCAGTTTTTCCTTATCGTCAGCAGTAGAGGTTGACGAAGGATTGAATCCAAATGAAAAAGCAGGTGGCTTAGCTGTTGGAACTAATGCGGCAGGTGCCTTCTGTGAGTCCTCTTTATTTGCACCACCACTGCTGAAACTGAAAATTGGAGTCGACGACTTGGATACATCCAGTTCGGCCCCAACTACTGCTTGTGCCTCACTTGGTTTGGAATCATTGCTTGAAGTAGCTGCTCTTTTCCGCTTCGTATCACCCCCTTCCACCTCAGCCTCATCTGCATTAACCTTGTCCGATTGCAGGTTGGGTTGAGCAATGGCCGAAAATGCACTTGCTGTTGGAACAGTAGCAGTAGGAGTAGCAGAACCATTAACAATTGCTCCAGCGCCACTAGCATTATCCTTGTTGTTACTTTGTTGGCCAAAAAGACCGCCACCACTCGATTTCGAACCAAATCCATTGAACAAAGTACTCAGCGGAGCATTGTTTGTTGGAGCAAGATTAAATAAAACAGATGGAGTACTGTCTTTAGTAGACCCATTTGCCTCCGTTTTCTTCGTATCGTCATTGGTACTTGTGGTTGTCGTAGTTTTTGTAGTGCTGAACGTGAAAGGAGATGGACTTTTCTCATCACCGGATTTGTTTTGCTCTTGCTTGCCAAATAAACCGGTGCTGCCTTTGCCAAATATACTCGATGTTGCACTTTTCTCTTGTGATGGTACTGCCCCACCCTCTTTCTTTTGACCAAAGTTGAAACCACTGGGCTTTGTTGACTTTTCCGTGTTCTGTCCGAAATTAAACCCGCTGGACTTGGGTGTTTCCTCTTTCAGCTGGTCTCCAATGCTAGCACTACTTGTCTTGAAAGGGAATAATCCAGTTGGCGCATTTGCGTTAGACTTTGGCTCAAATTCTAAACCAACATGTTTAGGCTCTTCTGCTTTCTTTGTGGTGCCTTCTTCAGCACCTGCTCCCTCCTTTTGTGCCCCCGCGATTTCCCGCAACTTCTTATCATCAATGTTGAATTGGAATCCGCTTGATGGTGCAGTGGTTGTGATCTTTGACCCTGGAGGTATATTCAAGGAATTTTCCTTCAATTTGATAATATCCGACATAGATTGGGTCTTGGCTAGGTAATCGGAGTCCAATGACAAGGACAACTTCTGACCCAAAGCAACACCACCTCGATTCACGCTCGAGTCCAGTTTCTTGTTACTTTCATCTTGGTTTCTAAACTTAGGCTTGCCAATCTCACTCGCAAAGCCCTTGAGATTAGTGCTGGTAACAACATCAACTGGCTTTTTCACGTCATACACCAACTCCTTCAAGAAAAACCCCTTCTTTCTTTTCTTATTCCGGTTATGTTCCAAAGTCGAAGAGCTCGATCTTTTTTTGAAACTTAGTGCCGAGTTCAAATAATCACTATTGTATGTTTGTGTGCTTGTGTCCACCATGGTTGAGTCGCCATGAGATATCGTAGTTGTTTCATTGGGACTTTTCATATACCTCATCTTCTTCCTCATTAATTCCATCTCTTGAATCGATCTTTTTAGTCGTACTATTCTGCTTCTCTCTGCTGGATCAATTTGAGCAATCTCCAACTGTTCAAAGTCCTCTCCATCTTGCGGTTGCTCTTCAATCACCTCATCCTCCTCTACTGCCTGATTTCTTATAATTGACTGATTCGGGAAAGGAATACTCAAAGCCGGTGATTCATCTCGACTTATTAATACACTACTCTCCTTCAATGGTTCAACCAACGAATCTATAACGGATTTCCTTCGTTCAAGGTCGTTGTGTGATTCTTCCTCGTTGGTCCGCATCTCGTTATATAAATTCAGATATGATGTGTGTCTCGGTTGTACCATGCCTCTAGTCAAGGAGCGAGGAATGGATTCATTTGTGGGATGGCCCTGTATCGAAAGCCGTTTCCTCTTTTCAGAAACAGCGAAATTTGTGGGTAATGGTTCGGCTATATCTATTTCATTCGACTGTTCCTGTGCAGTCTGTCCACCGTTTTGGTTAGGTTGCACTATTGGTGCTGCTGGTTCTGTTGGTGCAAAATGTGTTGGTTCCGTCAGGCGTACAATTGCTTGCTTTAGCTTTGAAAAGTATCCTCCAAACCTACTGCTCCGTGGCCTCAGACTATCTCCACCATTGTCTGAGGACGTGTGTTCTGAATCAATAGACATTGCAAAGACAACGGTTCTGTGGATGATGAGGTAGAAAAAAGCCGTAATTCAGTCGTCGTCGTCGTCGTCTTCTTCTTCTTCTACTTCTGCTTGCTTTATTTGAAAGATGAGATTTTTCCAAACAGTGGTAATTTTTTTTTTTTCCTCCTCTCACTTCAATTTGTTAACACTGTACTGAAGGATCGTTCATGAGACCATGTTGAAACCGTTGCAACGAATACGACCTTGTCGAAAAAGTCATACTGCGTTCACTTCCCACTGTAGAAGAAGAACACTCGCGTCTAACAACAGCTTTGTTGAATTGGACAAGAAATGGAGAAACAGATGGAGCCAACTACAAAAACCACCAGGCCACTCACCGTCTAAAGCTAAGGATTTCTTTGCCTTGGTGATGTTTCCATATCCATCAGGAGTGCTACATTTGGGCCATTTACGTGTATACACAATCAGTGATGTTGTCGCCAGATACAAAAAATTGAATGGGTACAATGTCATACATCCAATGGGCTGGGATGCGTTCGGTTTGCCAGCGGAAAATGCGGCAATAGAACGGGACATCGACCCCGCCATTTGGACAGAGACAAACATTTCCAAAATGAAGCAACAAATGATCAACTTCCTGGCTGATTTCGATTGGGATAGGGAAATCAATACAAGTTCGCCTGATTACTATAAATGGACGCAAAAAATCTTTCTCATGTTGTATGATAATGGTCTTGCTTACCGTAAAAAGGCAGAGATTAATTGGGACCCAGTTGACCAAACGGTGCTAGCTAATGAACAAGTCGATGCCAAAGGGCGCTCGTGGAGAAGCGGCGCACTTGTTGAAAAGAGAAATTTGGAACAATGGTTTATTGGGATTACAAAGTATGCAGATCGGTTGGTGGATGATTTGGAATATCTTCTGCAGTGGCCTGAGCATGTCAAGACGATGCAAAAGAACTGGATAGGAAGGTCTAAAGGGTGCGTTGTTGAATTTCCTATTGAAAAGGGTGGTGAAAGGATATCGGTGTTCACATCGCGACCAGAGACGTTGTTTGCGGTTCAGTTTCTAGCACTCAGTTTGGACCATCCATTGGTCAAGGAGGCGTCCAAAAATGACCCGATGTTGGTGAAGTTTATTGATGAATCAAGGAATGCCGGATTCAACTCAAAAGCTGGTTACAAGCTCCCCATCAAAGCATCTATTCCACTCAACTCCGACAACACGGTAAGGACAGTTTTTGATGTCCCTATCTATGTTGCTCCGTATGTGCTTAGCGAGTATGGGTCAGGTGCCGTTATGGGATGTCCGGGGCATGATGCAAGGGATTTTGAGTTTTGGAAGTTGCACGAGCCTAATCAATCAACTGTACAGGTTATCGGACCAAAGGATCAAAAAAAGATGAGTATTCCATATACCACAAAAAGCGGTGTTATGCAAGACAACAGCACTCTTGAAGGAGGGTTGGACGATCTCCAACTTTATAAAGGCTTGTCCGGAAAGGATGCTGCAAATAGAATCACCCACCAGTTGACTAAACATGGACTTGGAAGTGTTAGTACGCAATACAGACTAAAAGACTGGTTGATTAGCCGTCAAAGATATTGGGGCGCACCAATACCAATTATACATTGCTCCGATTGTGGTCCTGTGCCGGTGCCTGATGAACAACTTCCGGTACTTTTGCCAAAAGTGAATAGCAAGCACTTCACAAAGGGGAACCCATTGGGTAATATAAATGAGTTTGTGAATTGCAAGTGTCCGTCATGTGGGAACAACGCCAGGAGAGAAACTGATACAATGGACACATTTATGGACTCATCGTGGTACTATTTACGCTATTTGGATTCAAAGAATGAGACTAAAATTATTGGCTCAGAAGCAAGTCACAATATGCCTGTTGACCTCTATGTCGGTGGAGTTGAGCATGCCATCTTGCATTTGTTGTACGCGCGGTTCATTGCTAAATTCCTAAGTGACTGTGGCGTTTGGGATGGTAAAAGTTGTCATGATGAACCATTAACCAAATTGGTTACACAAGGAATGGTTCATGGTGTCACATACGCTGATCCCGACACAAATAAATTTCTCAAGCCAGAAGAAGTTGATTTTTCAAATCCACAAGCACCGGTTGTTAGAGCATCTGGGAAGACGCCTAACATTTCCTACGAGAAGATGTCTAAATCAAAGTACAATGGAGCTGATCCTGGAGAATGTATCGCCAAGTATGGTGCTGACGCAACAAGAGCCCAGATGTTGTTTCTGGCACCTGTGTCTGATACGTTGTTGTGGAATGAGGATCAGATTGCTGGTGTTGATCGATGGCTCAAACGAGTTCTCGGGTTGAGGGAAATGGTTGCGGAGTCGAAGAGAAAAGGTACTGGGCAAGAAGTTGCAAAAGTGACATTGAGAAATGCAATAGCTGGTAGAATGGTTGTCGGGTTGAATGCGTGTGAGTTTGAATTCTACAATCAAGTTCAAGACCTAGTCAAGCGTATTGCTGACTCGGTGGATGTACATTTTGCCTTAAACACGGTTGTTTCTGATTTGATGAAAATGACAAACTGCATAGCTGACGCAATTAAATCCAAGCAATGTGCATCGGAATTAATTCTTGACTCGTATATCAAATTGCTAATTTGCATGGCACCAGTGACACCAGCAACATCGGAGGAGTGTTGGGAATCAGTGCAATTGTCCAATGGATTAACACCCAGCTCAATTTTTACTCAGTCGTATCCTGCAGACAAATCAATCAAGTCCAGTGTTCAGAGATACAATATTTTCATCAACGGTAAAGCTAGAGGAACCATTATGGCAGATCAAGAGTTGATAAAGGAAGAGGATGGTAAAATCTTTGAGGTGCTTGGAACTAAGGAGGGAATTTCAAATCATTTACCTGATCAAGTCAAAAAGGTAATCAAAAAGCCAGGATTAATAAGTGTGATTGGATAGATGGGATGCAAAATTGTGCTCTAACTTGTATATAGTAATCGGTTGCACTGTCCCTGTACATAAGACAATGACATCCTGAATAGGGTGAAATGAATCGACATTCATTTTGCAATGCTTGTAGATTGGTTTTAATATGGTAACAGCCCCACTTCCACTACCCCTCTTTCGTACTGTGCAATGTCATGCTACTAAACATTCAGGATACAGATTTGACTGTGATAAGGAGAAGCATTTCAATTGGATTATGGATTTTGTACGCGGCGCATTTCAAAACTTGTATTCCATTTGTGGCAAATGTAACAAAATCAGACCCCTTCACCACACTTTACCACTTCTTTGATATGAAACTCACACAAACTTACACAGAAGACATTAATAGGGGGCATACCAAAAGCCGATATCACATTCTTTTCCCCCGCAAACAGTCTAAAATTGGAAAGCCTATTTAATCCACGCAGAAGAGAGTGCCGCTTTTTTTTCACCATTTTGAGGTGTTTCTGCTTCTTCATTATCATCATGTCAGTTTCACCATCACTCACCAATTACACCATTAAGGAAATATGTACCGTAGTCCGTGACACACAAGCTGGTCAAAAACCCACTTTCATGGTTGGGGAGTGTTCTGGAGTGGGGATACATCCCATTGCGGCACCTAGAAGGAAGTGACAATCCAGCTATTTCACGCATAATTGCTTGAGTGGGAGTCCCGAGCAGGTTAGGGTTTTCTTTTCACGCGACTTTGAGGAGAGATTGGGAGAAGGGTCTGAGGTTTGGCAGGGGCTGAGTACTCGTTTTGAATCGAGTCAGATGGCATTTCAGCTTTATGCAGAAAGCCAGTGAGTTTACCTTGTGAGTGCAGCAAAGTCCTAGGTGATGATTGTGTTAATTGAGGCTGGTGCTTTTGGCTACAAGTGGTTGAAGTGGAGACAAGTAGAGAAAAAGTGGAAAGATTATGGATTGAGCAAGGCTGATTTGTGATTGTGATATATATAAGGGTCCCCCCTCCAACCTCGTCTAAATGTCCACAAAGTGGATTATTATATGACTGCAGTTCATCAGTACTAAAACATTTTACAGGAATGTTCTCAGATTGGAGATTGTGGATCATTGTCCTTCTATATGACTTCAACCGTAACTTGATAATTGACATACTAGCAAGTGAGTTTGATATGCAAGCACCAGACTAATACACGCTCAACCTGTAAAAAGGAGTTAAATATCGCTAAACAGTTAGAATTGTAGATTGATCTCTGTATTGATATTCTCTTTATTGCTTACTCTCATATTTATCCTACTTTCCGAGCTGAACATCACTTTTTTAGTGACATGCTCAGTCTACTTCTCTACACTGGATATCCACTCAATATGTAGTAATTGCGCTACTGCCAGACACTGTTTGGTAACTCCATTGTATGTCGTCGTTTTTATTTCCTAGATTGTGTGAGTCTTTATCCAATTTCAAATCTGTGGCATACTTACCCTTGTATCTGACAACCAAGTGGCTACAAATGGCTCACCCATAACAGTTTGTGGTTAGTTGATAGAAAATGTATTAACTTGGAGATAACTTTTGATGTTAGAGAGCTTGATTGGGCCAGTTTGAGCAGATGAGATGAACAATGATACCCTATTCTAACCGTTTCTTTCAACTGTCTCCACCAATGTGTGCATTTGTATCTTCAACTTCATTGAGCATCCCATATTTTGCAGTTTGACAACTCCTCTGGCTGTTTTGGGGGCACATTTCTCCAGGTTCCGGGCCATTCCGCCTCCGCATAGGTTGCTCAAAGCCTTTTTGATTCCTTCTCATCCTCTATTCAAGATCAAGCCTATGCACTCACATGTACCCTACTTTATTCAGCTGATAGTTAATGACCAAGCAAATGAATGTGAATCTTAACTTCAATTTTAAGCAGATTGGTTTATCGTCGAGCCTCAGCAAGCAAAACAGCAAAACACTTTCAACCTGAGAAATGCATGAACCTATTCAAGTCAGGATTCTCTTTTACCTTCCAGTGGGTTGTGAGTAGGACTGGATCTTTTCTAAATGTACCAGAGCAGCTTTAAACTATCCTAAAATCTAATAGCCAGCTATCTTGAAGCTAACCGTCCATCACTCCAATTGCCTGGCTTAGCCAGGTGGTGATGGTCTGCAAGAAGTCAAAGTGAAATGTGCCTTGCATATGGCTTGTGCATCCTGATTAATTAATTCAGACGGTGGTGCAAAAGGAGTGGCCGCTGCAATGCAATTCTCCAGGTATATAGTGCTATTGAACCATTACTGCATCAGTAAGTGTGTATAAAGTATATGTCTGCAATGATGGTGCCAGTGTAGTGTGATGAAGCGGTGTCTTGAAGAACATTCAATGCGAGAGGAATTTCTTTGCAACCAAATCACCACGTTTCTTGAAGATACGAACCACATGCAACGACTATCCCACAAGTGCAAACAAAGAAACTGGTGCTTTTTGAATCGTAAGCTTCTGTACGATGAGCACTTTCAACTATTCTAGGCGGAGATAAGGATGAATGTTTTCATAGTAGGTTGATCTACGCGAGCAGGCTCCGTCTCACAGCAAGACACATCATCTCAATGATGCAGCCAGGTGTCCTAGCGTAATTGCAAGGCTCCTCTGTTATCAATGTCTTGATTCGTTGATGAAGTTGATCACACTCAGCTGTTGAAGTGATACGCAATCGCATACTATGGAAGATGAAGTTCGTAGTACCGTTTGTTCCAAATTGGGGAGATCTGACAACAATGTGCCCGTTCATTTGCTACTTCTCCTGTTAGAACACTGGTACTACACTAAGGTCTGCTACAAGGAAATTCAGTCAAAAGCACGATGATACACATCGCAAGTTATAAATTAGAAATAAAACTATCAAACCGAAATAAGGGGTATCAATATTAGGAGATTAGAAGAGGTAATGTGGAAGAAAAAAAAAAGCGTTTGCATGCTTCCTCAGACAGCAACATCACTGAATACACCAAATCCGAGGAATTTGGTAAACACAGCAACAACGTCGAAACTCGAGCTCCATTCCCAAATACCAATTGAATGAGCGGTTTCAATATCAATTCCCAAGATGACCAACAAACCGGCAAAGTTGTCGTGGTTTGGAAGGTGGTGATGTTGGATAATGATGTATTCAATTGCCTTGAAAATGGCTTCAATCTTGACAGTGACATCGTGAAGGGTGACGGTGATGACCTTTTCAGCAATGTCAACGACTTCGTGTCCAATGTCAATGAGCTTGGTCAAGATGGCAGCAAAGTCAATGGAAACAGTGTCATAAGTGATGTTTATTTGAGCGGCTACTTCAACATCAATGCCCAAAATTGCCAAGACATGGTTGAAGTGGTCTGGGTTGGGAAGAGGATGGTTAAAGACAATAACGTACTCAATGGCCTTGATGATTGCATCAATGGAAATTTGATGTTGTTCAATGGTGACAAATCCACCTCTTTTGGAGACATCAACAGCACCAACAATTTCATCCTCGACTGCATCTCTCTTTGCAACTTGGTGCAAGAAGGAAAGAACATCAGCATTACCTTTGGAAGCATCCAACAAGCTTCTACCAAGTTCAGCAATCAACTCATCGCTTTCGTGTCCATTAGCAAGATCCTTTTGAGCTTTCTCATTCAAATTGAGATTAAGTGAGTTGATCAAGTTGTTGACATCAGAGTTCAAATGTTTGAGGTCGCTTTGAATAGTTTGAAGTTCTTCAGAAGCTGCAACGACTGGAGCAGCTTGAACGAGTGTGGTTGCCAATCCGGCAAAAGCAGCAGCGATGGTGGTGAACTTCATTGTTGGGTGAGGTTGGTTTTGGTGGTTGCAAAAGAAAACAAGAATAGATTGTTGGAACTTGAATGGGAATTTGCATGCCCTTTTATACTATATTTTTCCAATGTGAATAAAACTGTGGATGCATGGTTACACTATATGGGATTTGATAGTTCACCAGCGTAAACATTTCCGATCTACTTGGTATGTTTGTTTTAATTCTTGTTTTGGAAAGTGTTTATGCAAATCGCGGTCACGAAACATCAAAAGTGAACCCGCCTCAGAAAGCTGGGAAAGCAAGTGTGGCAAAGAGTTGCAATTGGCTAGAACTGCTCGAGAACAATAGTTATTTGCTGATGAACAATAGGCTGGATGCGACGATGTTTTGTTGTTGCAAAATATAAGTACGCGTTGCTACTAAACAATAACCCCCAAAATTTCAAGAAGAAACTGAATAGTAAACATTAATAATGTGATGATCCCTGCATGAATCCGAAAAGAATGGAACCCTTGCTTTCCACAAGAACTTGAAACAATGGGACACGAAAGAATTTTGGTGTGTTCCACTGGCGAGAACAATGGGCAGTTTCGTTTGTTGGCAAACAAGAATGCAAGTGAACAAGGGAAGGGAAAAAATTGAACCCTTGTATTCTAGCATTGTGTTGTTGGGAAAATCTTAGGACAATAGGTACACTTTTTTTTCCGCTTATTTATTAGCCGAACTTTTGCCAGAACTGGTCAAGCTGTTTTGTGTCACTAGTCTCAGACTGGTAGCTCAAAGAGTCGCCACGCACCATAATCTGTCACAATTAGTTCGGTAGGGGGGGACCGGAGTTAATGCAACTGGTTGTTTGTGATTGCATCCGCTCTGAATTTCATCATCTGCAAAGTAAACAGAGTAACTCGAACATGGACGCACGCCACAGAACACCATGTGTTTAGACTGAAGCTTTTACTGCTCATTTATATCTACAAGGAGGGGGGGAGCTATTACGCATGGCTGATTCTATACGGCTGCTCTCTTGAGCATATTGTTTCGTGGAGTTGCAAGAACGCGCCATTCTTGCGAGCAATTTTTTTATTCGTATTCAATAGTGGCTTTCAATGTGGTAGCAAACGACACATGCGAGAACCCATTGTTCGTTTTACATGAGAATTCAAATTTGGCTTCAAGCGCGTACACACATGTGTGTGGTTTGAGATCTGCAGTAAACATATACCTGATCTGGATGTTTTGAAAATACTACTTTTCGTGTTGAAGAGGATGCGCAGGATCAGAATACAACATCTGACACCAGAGCCATATATTGAGCTAGGCTGAAGATTGGAACAGGCTTAGATTTGATGTCTAAAGTGTGGCTTTTCTGGCCGATATATTTACAATTTGATTGTGCATATCAGGCGAACCTAATTTCAGGGTCCTCGCGCAAGACCCAAATTTAGCCGAAAGACGAAAAAGGAAAAAAAAAAAAAAAAAAAAAAAAAAAAAAAAAAAAAAAAAACATAACCCCACAAAAC
>NW_026261395.1:0-33168 GCF_024610275.1 Lodderomyces theae | reverse complement strand
AAAAAAAAAAAAAAAAAAAAAAAAAAAAAAAAAAAAAAAAAAGAAAAAAAAAAAAGAAAAGCATATCCTCAGAACACCCTGATGGAATTGAAGAATGGGCGGAGGAAGCGGCAACTAAAACAATTGAAAGTTTCTTCCCGCTTTGTTTATATGTTGTTGTTTTCAAATTGTGGTTCGTTTTAGTGTGGTTGACACTGCATGTCGGGAAAAAGCTTTCAATTGCTTTCGGGTGTTTACTTATTCATTCATTTTCTTGGCTCGTGTTTGTGCAATAGCTTTAGTGCGCAAGTGCCACAAATCAAAATGACAGTGTTGAAACAATTCCCATAATGTGGTGTGAACCCCAATTTTCTTGGCAGCTGCAAGTACCAGGGAAGAATGGGTGGGGAGTCGGAGAAGTTAGGGAGAAGAGAGCTGAGGAATGCACTTTTACACAAACTGTCTATTGCTACACCACTTGGTGTTTAACCGCGGTTCAACTTTTGGTGAAACTTCTCTCCGTCTTCGATGGCCAGAAGTGATAAAAGTGAAATTCAGTGCAAGGAAAACCTTTGGTTGTTACTTCGTTGACCTCGATTTAGAATGTTATTGTTACTAATGCAGATTGGTGACCTTGGACATGATAGCGATTTGGGTGTAGACAACAAGTCCCCAATTCGTGAGGACTCCATCACAATAAATGATGGCGTTGTGGATGTATATGGACGGGTATTACATAGTCAATGCTACTGAAGTTAACTCTTGTATCGTAGTTTCTTTAACCTCTCCCATGAGCTCAAACTATTTTGAAATGTTGCAAAGAAACTAGCGCAAAATTTCCATGATTTGCTTACAGAGTATTCTTTTCTTATCGTTTTTCAAAACTAGTAAGGACGCGATATGCCATTTCCACCAATCAACAACGAGGGCACATTTTATTCAAAGTCGCACAAACAGTGATCTGCTCAATTGGTGTTGTGTCCGGTTTTATTTCTACGGCAGACTAGAATGCGACAAACAATAGTAGCTCCATAGATGTATATCACGATTGCCCAATAATATGCACCACTCTACCTAATATTGCTCATTTGTAGAACTCCAAGCAGTCAAAGTTGTGGGAAAAGCAACAAGTTAAAGCCATATTGCACGTGCTCAGATAAATAAGTCGGATGATTCATTTATTTTGCAACTATTTGCTTAACTAATGTAAAAGAACATCCCCGACCGATATATGTACAACACAAATACCCCAGTATTTGTGAAAGGAATGTGCTCTCGAGATCCTCAGTTCACCTCTTGCAGCAAAATATGAATATAGGCTGAGTTGATTGTCGAGTGAATGAGAGACTACTGCTTGGTTGTAAGTTAGATGCCACACTTTTTTACTGGTTTTCCACTACCCTTCCTCCTCGTCGACTCCAATGAAGGTGCTAGCTCTTCTGACACTCTGAAATAATTGGCTGTGCAACCACAAGGGTGATAGTAACCAACAAGGTATCAGCAGCCACCGCCGCATTCTATCATCCCCCATCTGATTGTTTTGTGCCACCAACGCCGAAGAGAGAAAAAGAAAAAACAAAGGTTTAAAGAAGAGCTCGCCTTTCGATAACGCCCCGTATTTGTCCCTCACATTTCCAACAAAGTTGATTTTCAACATTGGTTTCACATATACTAGAGCTTGCCTCCTTTTCATGGTCCTATTCTTCTGGTGTTGCACAAAATTTTATCTGCATAGTTTCATTGTGTCGACACTGGTTAAACACTTTACCACTTTTTACTACTACAGTCCCTCGTTATCCTTGTCAAACTTATTGAAAAGACCTTTTGCAACATCACCACAGTCCATCATGCCTGACCTCAAAGAGCAGTTCACTTTATTAGCTGATGATTCCAACATTGAAAAGCCACTTCTCGATGATAGGAAATATCGTTACTTGAAGCTTAAAAACGATATCAGAGTGTTGGTCATCAGTGATCCACACGCAGACAAGTCAGCAGCGTCGTTAGATGTCAATGTTGGGTCGTTTGCAGACAAGGCGTATAATGTCCCCGGTTTGGCTCATTTTTGCGAACACTTGTTATTCATGGGCACATCAAAGTACCCACTGGAAAACGAGTACTCCGACTATTTGGCCAAACACTCGGGGCATTCCAACGCCTACACTGCAGCAGAACATACCAACTACTACTTCCAGGTTGGATCAAATCACTTGGAGGGAGCGTTGGATAGGTTTGCCCAGTTTTTCATTTCACCATTGTTTAGCAAAAGTTGCAAAGATCGTGAGATAAACGCTGTTGATTCTGAAAATAAAAAAAATCTTCAAAATGACTTGTGGCGGTTGTACCAATTGGACAAGCTGTTGAGTAATGCCCGTCACCCATACAATGGATTCTCAACTGGCAACTTTGTCACTTTGCATACTGTACCCGAGCTGGAAGGAGTCAATGTGCGTGATGTCTTGATGAAATTCCACAGTGACAGATATTCTTCCAACTTGATGTCTTTGGTAATCCTAGGAAAAGAGAGTTTGGATGAGTTATCGACCTGGGCCATTGAAAAGTTTTCTGAAGTGACAGATAAAGGTTTGGCGAGACCTAGCTATGATGGCGAGTTGATTTACGAAAAAGACCAGATGCTCAAGCTCATCAAAGCAAAACCAGTCAAGGATATGCACCAAATGGATATAACTTTTATGATACCTGACGATTTGGAGAGCAAATGGGATTGCAAACCACAAAGTTATTTTTCACACTTGTTGGGTCACGAAAGTGAAGGCTCCATTTTGTTTTACCTCAAGAGTAAAGGCTGGGTTACCGAATTGTCTTCTGGGAATATGAAAGTCTGCCAGGGTAGCTCTTCGTACATTGTTGAGTTTCAATTGACTCCCGAGGGGTTGAGGAACTGGCAAGATATTGTCAAGACTACGTTTGATTACTTAAACCTTATTAAAGAGCAAGGACCGCAAAAGTGGATATGGGAGGAGATCAAGAGCATGTCAGAGGTCAATTTCAAGTTTAAGCAGAAATCAGATGCCGCGAATACGGCTTCCAAATTGAGCAGCTCTCTATACAAGTTTGACGAGTACATACCTGCTGACAGATTATTGAGCTCTTCTGTTGTAACTAGGTACGACCCTGAAGCTATCGGCACATTTGCGTCTTATTTGAATTGTGGAAACTTTCGCGTCACTTTGGTGTCCCCTGACTTTGAAGACCTTTCTCGGAAAGAAAAGTGGTATGGCACAGAGTACGAGGTGCAAGATATCCCAAAGGACTTGCTCGATCTGCTCAAAGCACCACCAACCACTCACAACCCCAAATTGCATTTCCCAGCACCGAACCCTTTTATTCCCACCAACTTTGACATACTTGGAAAGAAACTGGAGTCGCCACAAATTTTCCCTTATTTAGTATCTCACGATAACAAGATGAACCTTTGGTACAAACAAGATGATCAGTTTCAGGTGCCAAAGGGGACAATTGAAATTGTGTTTCATTTACCGGCCGCCAATGTTGATATAGAATCAGCAACAAAATCTGTCGTGTTTGCCGAAATGCTAGATGATCATTTGAATCAAGTTACTTATTTTGCATCGTTGGTTGGTTTGAGAGTTGGCATCAATTGTTGGCGAGATGGGTTTGCTATATATGTTAGTGGGTACAATCACAAGCTCCCAGTTCTTTTAAACAAGGTTTTGGATGAGTTTTTCAACTTTACGCCCAGTGCGGATAGATTTGCGCCATTGAAGTTCAAGTTGTTGAAAGAGTTTAAGAATGTTGGGTATCAAGTCCCTTATAATCAAATTGGCACGTATCATTTACAAGTTGTCAATGAAAAAGTGTACGATTATGATGACAAGATCAAAGTGTTGGAGAACTTGCAGTTCAACGACGTGGAGAAGTTTATCAAAAATTCAATTACCTCAGCCGGTGTGTTTGCAGAAGTGTTGGCTCATGGTAACTTTGACATCAACAATGCCACCGAGATTAGATCAACTATATCGAGACACTTGGATCTGATCAGTCCAATCATGCAGGAATATGACGAAAACAAGTTTCATTTGCAAAACTATGTGTTTCAACCGGGTGAAGTCACACGCTTCGAAGTTGACCTAAAGGATAAACACAATATCAACTCGTGTATTGAGTACTACTTGCAATTTAGCCCAACCAATGACGACGTAAAATTGAGGGTGCTTACCGATTTATTGGCAACAATCATTCGCGAACCTTGCTTCAATCAATTGCGAACAAAGGAGCAGTTGGGGTATGTTGTGTTTTCAGGGTTGAGAAAGGGGAGAACCTCTATTGGGTTTAGAATCTTGGTGCAGTCAGAGAGGTCTAGTGAGTATTTGGAGTACAGAATTGACGAATTCTTGACAAAGTTTGGCAAGTACGTGAACCATGAGTTGACTGATGAGAACTTTGACAAGTTCAAGCAAGCTTTGATTGATGCCAAATTGCAAAAAATCAAGCACTTGGGTGAGGAAACTAGCCGTTTATGGAATTCTATTACAGATGGGTATTATGAGTTTGATGCAAGGCAAAAGCATGCATCATTATTGGAGAAAATCACCAAAGAAGAGTTTATCAGATTTTTCAGTGAATATGTCACTGGAGTAGAAACCAACAACAACCAAAAAAGTGGCAAGTTTGTGTTGCACTTGAAATCACAGGTAAAGAACACAGTGCCGCATGCAAAACTAGTACAAAGTGCCTTAGCCAACTTTGGATACCGTCATGGGTACGAAGTTGGACATGAGTTTGTTGATGATTTGGTCAAAAAAGCGGATCTGACGTCCATCGACTTGATCGTTGAGGAATATATTGGAGAAGTTGAACGTGTGACAAAGACAACTTTGAATCAAGCACAAGTTGCGCAAGAGATCAAATCAGCTATAGAACATCCCGTACCAGAAGGATACCCTTGTGGAACTTTGGTCACCTCGATTGCAGAGTTCAGAAAAACCCACCAGTTGGGTGGATATCCTCGTCCAGTATCGCCGTTGACCAAGTTCTATTATGATCAATCACATTTATAGAGTAATTGGGCTAATTAGACAATGAAGTGCAATAGATATCCCTTAGTGGTCAATATTGAGGAGGGTTCTGTTCGGTGACTTTGGCTTGTCCAGCACCCTTAGTGTACTCTGCGTATAATAAGTAAATGGTTTTCTGACGAGTATCAAGTAACTACGTCCACTACCTGTTAGTAAATGAGATCTATTTGGCCTGTGTCTGTGGTGTCTGTGGTGTCTGTAGTGCGGGTGGTGGTACCTCATTATAAAAGTTGACTATTTTGTGAAAACACGTCTCGCTAACATTGACCTCTCATCAACACATTCCCCATTTCCACCAAACTTCAAAAATTGGCGAATGAGAAAAAAGATCCATGTGCTCCATTGATCCTATCATATATCATTAGCACGCGATGGTCTTTAGCCATTTTAATTTACTAGACAACTTGTCGGAAGATCTCTGGGGTCAGATACTTTCACATGTGGAAATATATGAAATTACTCAATTCTTCAAACGGAATTCTCAACCCTTTCTACAACGAAACCATAACATTAAGCCGGCTTTGAAGAGTTACATTCGAAATGCGGGGAGTTTCCTGTACTCGTGGGACCTGGATGCTACATATTTGTTTGACGACCAACCTCAGCCAAACAAGTTGGGTGGATTAAAACTTCAGTCCAAAAGTCAATTTCAAACACTATACGACTATTGCATTCGAGAAAAAGTGCCAGTTATTGCACATTTGTCTTATAAGAAGCACTCTACTGAGTATTTGTATGAGTTCAAAGACTTGATTGAGGAGTTACAACCAAGCTCGACAGTGAAATTGAGTGTCGAAATCTTATTCCTGAAGTACAAGAACAATTACGCCATTGATGTTGCTCAGTTGTTGAGCTTTCTCAAAAAAGCCAAAAGTAGCATTTACCTGTTTTCCATCGACCTTGGACAAGACGATGCACATTACAACAATGAGATAAACTTGAGTGACCTCAAAAATATTGAAATTTTGAAACTTTGCAATTGTTTCGTGAAAGGCTCCTTTTTGGAGTGTGACAACTTGAAGGACCTTACGTATGCGCCTGTGCCTAGCCAACAACCGCAATTTAGGATTTGGGAGTTACCGAAATTGTTGAGGAGGCTCTCGTTGAGGGGGACTCTTGATTTGGGCCAGTCGGTAGTTGAACCCCAGCCAATCTCATATCCCCAAATTGAAGAACTTGAGTTGCATTTGGATGGACCTGTGTCTCCTGGTTTAGTGACGAACTTATGCAAAATGATTTTACAATTGAGTGGTCCCTGGACTTCAAAGATAAAGATATCGAAATTTGATCACGATAGCGGGAGCTTCGACATATTTATTCCGTTTTTCAATACACATGTGAGGGAAAAGGAAATCACCTTGGAGTCTTTGTCATTGGTGCAAACCACAGCTCCACCGTTGAGTTTTCTACCTTTAACAGAATTGGAACTCGTCAAGATGGGAGACAATATTGGACTACTGCTGTGGAAGCTTCCCGTCACTTTGGAAAAATTAACACTTGTCAAGGTACATGAGAATGCCAGTCTAGTGTTGGAGATGCTTCCATTGCGATTACTGTACTTGCGTTTACTGCGGTGCAACATCAAATGGGAGGACGTTGATCTCAACTTTGCAAAATTTTCGAAATTGAAAGATCTTGAATTGTCAAGCTCTGATTTGGGGTCTATGGTTGAAAGGTGTGTGTTCCCCAAGTCTGTTGAAAGATTGAATCTAAGTGATAATTTTATCGTCTCCTTAGACAAGGTTACCTTCCCACCCAAAATGGAAAAGTTGGATATCACTTTCAATCACTTGAGAAGATTGGATGGGGCTTCCTACCCGGTGACTTTGAGGGATATCAATGCTTCATTTAATGAATTGGACGAAGTTGACCTCTTGGTGAATAGGAGTGGAGAGTTACTACAACTCGATAAATTACGCATAGACAGTAACAAGTACACACTTTCAAGATCTGCCTTGACCAAGCTACCTTCCAGTCTCAAGGAGTTTTCAATGTATGGAGGTGTACCACGTGTTCCGGTTGATGAAACTCTTTCTTCAACACAGGTACTTCCAGGTCAATACATGTTCACCAGTCTCGATCTACATGGGGTTGAATGGGGCAGCCACAAGCTTGAGTTCCCACAAACCTTGGAGGTGCTCGATTTATCTAGCAATGGGCTTTCCAAGTTTCCAAAGTCAGTTTTGGGGTTGCGTAATTTGCGGGTGTTGACCATGGAACTGAATGAACTCACACAGGTGTCAGTGCATTTTTCAACTACGTCAATTGAAGTGCTCAATCTTTCGTATAATCCACTATATGAACTTGACTTGAGTTTTCCTGCAACAGAAACTAATCTTCGAGTGTTGAAGTTGAATGATACTATGTTGCAAGCGTTTTCCATGGACAACCTTGGCCAACACAAGGGTGTTACACATCCAAGATTACACGAAATTGCGCTTAATGCTGATACAATTCTGCCGCCATTGATTGATATAGAGGCCTTGATTCCAACACTTCCCCAATCTACGAAATGCTTGTGGTACAAGAACACCAAACAGAAGAAATGGGGCGGTGTCAATTATGTGGTTTTGGTGAATGAGTTGCCGGATAAAGTAATCAAGGAGAAGCTGTTACATATTGTGCAAGCGTAGGTACCACGACATGTCGAAAGCCAAGAGGAAAACAGAGGCTTTTAAATGATGTGAATAAAGTCTAAATTATATCTTCTTAGCCTATCTTGAATTAAATTACATGATGAGCCACTAAGTTGGGCATACCCCAACAACGATAACCCAATGGCTTGGCCAAGTAACATATTCCTTCAGTTTCAATTCCATCATAGCCCTCCATTCTGTCCCAAGTAGTTCCGATTATATAACTAGTTGGGAAAATGGCACCTTGTTTGAAAATGTAGGATTTGAAGAAAAGAACAGCACCACCAACAGAGTCCAACGGAACTATATAACTTAATTTCTGTTGTTCAATAGTCAAGTCCTGCTTATTGTCCATGTTGACAAAATGAAACATCTCCAGTTCAACATCACGAGGTACATAATCAACCTGGTCCCATTTGTTTTCATCCATCAATTGTAATTGTTCCGGAGTGGGTTTGGTTCGTTTACCCCGCCATGAATTACGGTCATAGTCCGAGGTCTCGCCTCTTGTAATACGAGGGACAATTATATCCTTTTTGGATCCAACTAGGAATTGAATGAATTTGGAAGCATGTTCAAATTCTGAAATGTCGGAATCGAGGAATAAGGTGTATGTTTCCAATGAGAGGACGTTTGATATGAGGTAGTTTCGACATCTAGCAATCAATCTTCTTCTTAATCGCTGTTTGTTGTCGTCGTGTCGGTTTTCTCTAGATAATCCATCTCCATCGGTGCTGCCAGTGGATGGAAGGTGTTCTAGATCAGGTGCAGAAACAACGGTGATTGTTCTAAAGTACTTGAAAAGCTCACTGTCATAATCATGAATATACTGTTGAATATTTTCAAACTCGGTGATGTAGTTTGTTGATAGTCCCAAGTTGAAATGGAAATCTGGTTGGTTGTCGACTATAGTTTGTATTGATTTCATGAAATCCACAAATACACGATTATTGCCATATGGGTTATCTTTGCCGATAGCTGAAAGGATAAGAATGGAAGGTTTTTCATTGATGGTGGTATATTTATTCGTTGGTTTTGCTTCGGTTTCTTTCTGTTCTTGTTCCAGGCGGGGGATATGTTGCGGTTGTTGCTCATAAACTACCTTGAATGAATTTGATGTTGTGTCGTAGTACGAGTATTTGAAGAATTGTTGATGGCTTGTTGATTCACCAGTTGGTTTGCTTTGTATGGTTGAGGATGTAGAGGTGGAGGTGCCACTGGTCGAGCTGCTGCTAGCTTCACTGGTTGTTGCCAATGCAGGTGCTGCCGTGGCTGTGTTGGCCTCTTCAGTGGCTTTCGAGGCTGTGGGCTTCTTTGTTTCGATTGAGGTGAAAAGTTTCAACTCAGATTGTTGTGAGGTATACCCTCTAAAGTTGCTTAGTGAGTGCCTATTGATATTCAAAAATGATATAGTTGAAAGTATGAGTAGGAAAACGACTATTGCAATAAATGTACGTTGTTGCGTTCTTAATGTAGCCATGCTTTGGTACCTTCAAAGTTAAAGAAAAAAGAAGGGGATATTTGCAAAAACGGGTAAAGCAACGATTAAAGAGAAATGAAGGGGGAGACAGTTCTATATGTATGGTGTAAGAGGAGCTTGATTTATTAGCAAAAAGGGAAGTAGGGAGCGGAGCTGTTATTACCATTGTTGTGCATGTTTATTTCCGTATGGATGGGATAATTCTGGCGGTAAACACCTTTTCTCACTCTATTGTTTTCCGCTTTGTGTCATTAGAATATGCAACAGTGCAGCGTGTGTTTCGTATGCAGGGGGGGGTTTCTTTTAACTCAATTTTTGTTTATTTACAATGTGTGTGTTTCTATTTATATATACTGAGATGTACATATATATATATATATATATAAATAGTCACTTACTGACTCTCTTTCTGGCCCCCTCTTTCTTGGTTAAAATTACATTAGGAGAAGATATTGGAGGCAAGTAGGAGAAGGTGGTACGAATGATAACTGTCCACTTTACAGTGTTTTCTTTTTTTTTCCCCTTCGTTTCGGGCTTATTGATGGATCTAATATACCACGCTGTGTCTGTATAGTACAACAATAGGGAGTCGTGCAGATACATTTAGTCCCTTTTGTTTGTGTATAATCTGTACCCTGCAAACAATGTGGCTATATCCACTTGTATATTGGATTATTGTTTTGCAACGAGAACGGCGCCAATAGATGATACTAGTGTTTGGTAAAAGGGATGATTCTTGCAAGTTCATTTAATTGCATCTTCGTGGATGCTAAAAGCAGCACCAGCGCTTAAGCAGAACGGTCACAAGATCTCCAGGGGGGGTTGTGACTTGATTAAAAAAAACAAAAACAAAAAACAAAATTTAAAAAAATAGATTTGCCACTGCTGTGGAACTCTTATTTGGCGAAACCTTAAATTTAACTATATCGGGTGTAACAAGTTCTAGGTATCAAAAAGGTCAATGTATGGATAATTATGGATAACATGGAGTGTTGACGAGCTTTAATTTCTCTAGATTGTATGCATTGTTTAGAACTGTGTTTGATTATTTGCTTGAGTTAAAGGGAAACGACCAACACCCACGTGGGGCTTTCTTTGCAGTAAAAAAAAAAAAAAGAAGTCATTATTGTGAAGTTATTGTTGATAAAGGAGTTTGTGTATTTGGTATATTTGATTTGTGTAGTTTGTGATTATCAATACAAGGCTTAGTTTTTGGGTAAACCAAATCTTTAGATCTTGCATAACTCACATANAAAAAAAAAAAAAGAAAGTCATTATTGTGAAGTTATTGTTGATAAAGGAGTTTGTGTGTTTGGTATATTTGATTTGTGTAGTTTGTGATTATCAATACAAGGCTTAGTTTTTGGGTAAACCAAATCTTTAGATCTTGCATAACTCACATACAATACAAATACACACTACATTCCACACTTACCACAACACAATACAATCCACACCAAAGCAAACCAAAGCAAATCATTGCACTCTAGAAAAAGAGAAATTAGATCCACCGCCTATACGTGTAGAATCAGGAAAGAACAATCAGCAGCGAAAAAGCATGTCTTCAGAACCGTTTCCAATAATCTAAATCATACTTCGTACGACTGACCCCGGAATCTGTAATACTGTGGTTGAGTGCATAGCTGTACACCCCCTAGTGGGTGGCTTAAAACAATTCTTATCTTGTAACATTGAAATCTTATCTTGGGTCTCAACTTAGAACCTTCGTTTCTTATCACCTAGTGTAACTTGTGCAACAGTCTTACATTACAGTTTATCCACTACTCCCAAATCTACTCAGTACGAACAAACTACTAAAATGATAGGCTATGTTACCTATCTATCATCAATTAGCACACTCAGTCCTCTTCTTCATCACTTGTATACCACTCCCTTGGTTCATCATTCAAATCTCTAATCAAAATAGACAAATCTTCTCTAAATTCCCATCCAGCATCTTCGTCAGATTCCTCTGTATCTATGCCTTCGTCACTATCTTCTTCATCGCTGTCGCCATCATCTTCTCCTTCTTCCTCCCCCTCGTCCACTTCAATTACGAAAGTATCATCGTCGTCCTCGTTATACAAGTCGTCAATATCAGTCTCACTCAATCCTTCATCCTGAGCTCTTTTTCTTTCCACCTTGGCAATGAACGCGTCCAATTCATCATCAATTTCTTCAGGAACATACTCCTCGTCTTCATCGGAGTCATCTCCATCGTTGTGATCAAATGGCTTTATACTATCGGAAAAACTCCAAAATTGATCCAATTCACCCTTGGCAAAACTGTATCCAGTAATTCCCAACAACAAACTTGGCACAATATACAACAATGCAGGCTGTCCCGTTTGAAACACATTGAGTGCCACCAAAGTTGCAATGATTCCTATGGAATAAAAGATTAAACTAACGGTGAAATATGGTGTTGGATAATTTGTCAAATGATGAAATGGTTCATCAGTATTTTTCTTGTAGTGTCTGGCAACATCAAATCGTAAACACAAGTTGCATAGCAAGCCAGGTATAACAATATCTCCCAATCCCAAAATACTGAGGCCCGAATCATACAATTTGGGAATTGATAACTTCATAGGTACATCCATCTTTGTGGCCACAGTCATCATAATCTCAGTACCAAAAACAAAGTAAATGTCATAGAAAAACAATCCCAATAATAAACCATACGCCAACTTGAAATTTGTCAATTGAAATTGTGAAAAGGATGAAATAACAAAATTAAAGGCAATGAAATTGCTCCATTTCCAACTGGTGTAGTTTTTATAAAATGTGTAGCTAATGAAAAGCGATGCTGGCAATAAAAGTAAAAATTTTAGATCAAACACACCATCAAACTCAAATGCACCCGATTGCAAATCCGTTTCGCCAAATATGGTCAATTTCTGGTCCTCAATGTACTGCTTGAGTTTTAAAGTCTTGACCACCTTCTTTGCTGCTGGATCATCCTCGGAATCGTCATCTGTTTTCTTTCCCTTGGTGTTCTCACCCTCATCGATAAACTTGTCAAGGTCAATATTCTCCAATACACCAAGAGGAAACAACTCTTGATCTTTGGCAATGGCAAATCTATACCTCTCAAACACTGCTCGTGAATCCTTCCCAAAAAGATGTGTGACTCTCCTCGCCGCCATAGTCAACAATGTATTGAATGTAAAGTATGTATTTGCTGGCGTTAACAAGATAAAGTACCACTTGATGATGGAACTGATTGAAATTTTATTCTTGAGGCAATAATACATCCCCGAAATGGCCAATCCAGCAACAACTGGAAACATAAACACGTGAGTCCACGTTAATTCCAGTATTCCAATCAGTTCCAAACCGAATTTATTCGTAATGAAATATCTGGAATTGTCCATATCGGTTGGATCAAAATTTTCATTTGAATACATGTCGTCTCTTGGATCTCCAGCATCTTTAGGTTTGGATATGGTTGAGTACGATCCTATCGTGATCAATGTCAACGAAAAGCACAATATCAAAACCACCGTGGCGAGCTCTTGTAAGATCCATGATTGTAAATCAAGATTTAGCAATGACAGCGAAGTGGCAGTTGCATTTGTATTGTTCAAAACAGTTGAATTGTGCAAGTTTAGCAAATCAGACTCGATCGAGGTGATGCTGTAGTTCATTATGCAAAATTGACGTGCAAAAGAGTGGTGATTTGCTTTGTATGGCTAAAACCGTCGCGTAAAATATTTGTGTTTTTGACAGAAGATGAGAAAGATCCACCTGCATACCAACAACAGCACCAACAACAACAACAACAACAACAACAACAACAGCACCAACAGTTTCTCCATTCATCTACCTTTTCCATCATTCTGATTTCTAGTACAACCGAAAGATGAACTTGTTCCAGCTGAACCAAGATCAACAAACATTTGCAAACTTGGTTTCCAAAATACAACAGCAACAAGATGATCGTGAACTACATTGGTTGGTATCGCTGGTTATCTTGCCCGAATTCCCACAAATCATTGAAGCATTAACTATATGTTCAAATTTGCTAATGTTCAACTCTCCACAACAACCAGATCCTAGCAGCAAGATTCAAAAAGGCCCCCCTATAAAGTTACCTGTGTCATCGGGAACCCAAGACAACTTGAAGGGTATCATTGTTAGAGATGGTGCATTCATTACCGAATTTACTGTAGCGGTCAGAGATCACTATCTAAACAAGGTATTCCACAAGTTGAAATTGAAAAAGCCTGTACTATTGGAGCAAATCATCAATGCCAATAGTGCCATCGATGCATCGATCATGTTGATCAACCAACTATCTGAATTCACTGACGTGAAAGTGCTCGATCATGACGCTACGCATAAAAAGTTGATTGACGAATTTCAGCGCCTACTATCCAGTATACAGACAGCAAAGACGAATTTACAACTTCCAACAGACCCAGGCTTGGTTTTCCCTGAAAAAGTTACCAATGGCCAAGTTTTCGAACCTGAGCTACCAAACACCATCCCCATTGACTTTTATCTCAACCAAGCAGAGATTTGCGTCGATTTGAAAAGTTTGTCACGAGTAATGGAAAAACCATGGGGTGATATCGATCCGCACACCGGTCAATCTTATGTTGACAAGGTTCGAGAACAAATGAAACTTCCTCCATCATCTGCCAATAGCATAAGAGGATCAACGGGACAGAAACATCTGTCTTCGGACGTCAGCTCGGTCGTAAGTGGTGCTCCTAGTTTGCAAACAGGTAAGGAAAATGAGAAAGTCAATAACTTGCTTCCCGACTACGATTCGCATGACAAGCATGAGACGAGTAGCTTTTTCAACAATGTGATGAGTCATATACTGTTGAAACCGAAACATGATGCACAGGATTATATCACGAGGTGTGTAACGTATAACAAAATGGTTGTGATGATCAAATCGAAAATTGAAGTTTCGTCTGAGGATCCGGTCTTGGTCAGCTGTTTTACAAAGTTGGATTCAATTGAATACTTGATAACAAATTTCTTGCATAGCTTGAGCAATTTGGTTGGATGAGGCTGCTGTTGTAGGAAAGAAGTGTTACTGGGATGTAAAAGGCGGCATCGATTGGAGATGGTTAGAAACGCGGAAAGGGGGGAGGGGGGTTACGGGTGAGTGAGGGATAAATGAACGGTACTTAGATATACTACACTAGTCACAAACGACACTTTAGATAAATGCATTGAAATTTTGCTGTTGGCGGTCCTCAGAGAGTGATTTGACCTGTTGTTGCAAATTGCAAAGATGGACAAATATACTCGATTGTTTTCCTTTTGCTATATGTCATCGTCTTTACGATTGGCAACATTTACTGCTATGAGAAATTGTCGAATTGTACTTTGTCTCTATGAAGGAAGGGAAAGAATCTTGTCAGAAAGTAATCCTTATATAGGGTCAATTATTGAGAGGTAGTGAACCGATGATTTTCCAAGTTAGCTGTCAATTGCAGCAGTTGTGGTTTTAGTAGTGTTAGATGGCATTGTTAGTAATACAGATGGTGTTATCGTGTTTATTCAATTTTACTTTCTATACACTAAATTTCAAACGGAAGTCTTTCATTACTAATTACTATCTCAAAGTTCGAATCTGTTAGTCCTTATAAATTTCCTCTGAGCTTGACGCCTTACCTTCAAAAGGCACTGCGTTGTAATTTTACACAATTTACGAGCTCAGCATCGTAGCATAATGGCACCAGGTTGCAGTTTTAAGTGGGTTATGAGCTTGAAGCCACCCCACCATACCACCGTATTTCCGTTTTAGGTAGGTTGTCAGCTGTGTATATTTACACATGTGTATATTTATCTACAAACTCTACGACTCTTGTTTCCGCATTCATTCCCTACATTCACAAATCATCTATTCTCATCGCTTATCCACTCCCAAACTTTCATAATTTCACCGTGATTCTCTGTAATCCTGCTCACAACATTTGTATTGTGCTCCACTTTATTCCCAACAAAGTTCCACAACCTTACACGCTCACTCAAATCGTCTTCGCTACTCAAAATCAAATCCCTCAATTGATTAGCACCAATGTATCGATTAATGCTGGAGTTTTCACTAGCAATTCTGGCTTGATTTGCCAACTTGTCCAATACTTCTTGATACAAAATGTCAATCTTGATCTTTTCCAATTGGTGTCGTCTAAATTTAAATTGTATAGCCTTGAATGCAATCACTGATAATACTAATGTTAGTATCCAATATTTGTATCGAGAAATGTTTCCCATTATACTGCTGCGGATTTGACATTTCAAGCTAATGTTTGATAAGGACGTTGATCGAAGAATTTCGATTTTGTCCTGAACCTTGCCTTCCGAGTTGTTAGTGTTAGATGGGGATTGTCCTGGCGGTAAATCTGCAAGTCTGATCTAGATAGATTAGTTAGTATTGAAGTTCAAATGACTGAAAAAATCTGAATTTTTTTAAAAAGTTCGTACTTGCCTTAACGTGATATCGGGTTCTTTTTTCAATTCAACAATTGATCTCGACCAAAGTTCCTCAAATTCCTCAGTAGTGATGTATGGCGCCTTCATCGACAACAACAAATCATGCAATTCTTGCACAGAAATTCCACTTTTGACATCATCAGAGCCTACACCGCACTCAACAGCTGCGTTTCTGCTGCGCAACAAATCGAGTGCAACATCGATCATAATCTCCAATTTCTCGGCTTTTTTCGTATCGGGCACACATTTCTTGTGTCCTGGTAAAACAAAGTCGTACCATGGCTTGTGCTCCATGAAATCTTCAAAACATCCCAACTCTAAATTGGTAAAGCATCGAGCATGTGGTGGACAAGGGACGCAACTGGGTTTGCAATAGGTATCAAGGACATTGCCAAGTTTCTCAATCAATGTAACGGATGAATCTTCAAATGTGGGTTGATCAATCTCTTGTCCACAGTAGCCAACCAAGTACTTTTGTTCATAGTACCAGTATCCAAACAATGCAGACAAAATGACCAGAATCCAAGTAACAAAGGTGATGGCTGTAGAAACCAGGAATAAACCATCAGTGTATTCAATAGAGTGCTCCACATCGGCCTGGCTATTGTCAATGGTCAGTTTTTGTTCTTCCTCCTCAACCTCCCTCTTCTCCTCGTCATCATCATCATCGGAATCCAGAATATTTTGGGTTGAGTTGAGCGACAACAATCTTGGTTTAGGTGTCAATGCAAGCTTCCCAAGTGGTGTTCTTATCCTGGGTGTCTTCTTGGCTGATTTTGGTGTGACACTTCTCCTTGATGATTCGCTCGATTTTGGTGTTGCTTTTGGGACTGGTGTAGTATGTTTGCTTGGAGTTTGAGAAGTCTTCTTCTTCTTTTTACTTGACGTAGAAGTGGGTGTTTTTGTAGATTTCCCTTCTCCTTGATCATCAACCATAATTGCTCTTGTTGGAGTAAAGTCTCTGCTTGTAGATCTCACGTTGCTACTCAATTCTTGCGCACTGCCATTACGTTGTTCGCTCTGCAAATTGTACAATCCTTGACTATTTCCAACTGACGCAGCATCATCACCCAGATTAACATTCTGATTGACCTGTTGCAACTGCGCAGGAACAACCGGTGGTTGAAACCCTTGTATTGTGATTCCCAACAGTTTTGCCAAATCATTGTCGACTGTGGGTGATTGGGTAGTGCGTCGTGACTTTGACTTCGCATCTTTCTCAGTCTTTATAGGAGTGTTGGAACTGTGTCTCTGTTTAACTATGTTCAACTGCTTATCAAAATTATCCATTTCCTCTTGCAATGAATTGAATGACTTTTGTTGGGTGGTGGATACAGGCAACGCCTTATTAGGCTTTGTTGAAGGTGTCCGGGGAGATTGTGTGGTAAGATCTTTTGCTTGCTTCTCTTGAGAAAAACTTTTGTCATGCTCCTTCTTGTCCAATGACGAATAGTTGAGAATATCAGAGTCACTGTCATCAAAGATTGACTTGCTTGGAGATTTGGTAATGCGCGATTTGTTGCTTGTGGCAGTTGGTGATTTCAATCTCTTTGCAGATTCTTCGTCATCTTTATTGTTCAACTTTCTCTTTCTTGATGGTTTGGAAGACTCTTTCCTTGATTGAAAGACATTTTGATCGCTAAAAGAGCTGAGATTTTCCGTGGCATCGGATTCGGAATCATCAATCTCTGATTCGTCCTCTGCTTTAGAAGTTTCATGTTCAGTGTGTTCTTCTGTCTTTATTTCACTCTCTTTTTCCCTCTGCTCCTCTTTTTCAACTCGTTTCTTATTCCTCCTTGTTGAAACTTTGTCATCTTTGTTTTTGGATTCCTTCTTGACCTTGGGTTTTACGACTTTGGCATGATCAGTGTTGATTTTGGACTTCTCGGGAGTAGGTTCAGCAGTGCTACTCTTTTTTGTCTTTTTATCTCCCCTGGGTGTCAATTTGTCTTCCCTTTCATCTGCTTCCTCGTCATTGTCAGTAGCATTGAGAAATCCGTGATCATGAGAGTTGCCAATTCTTGCGTTGTATTCAGCAAGTAATGTAGACGCTTTTGGCGCAATCTCATCTTGAAAAATTTCCACCAACTCTGACTTTTTGGCGCTGCTTGGATACAAAACATTGTGTGAATTTAATATGTTCCTGAGCTTCGCCACCGTGACTGAAGACGGGTCAAATCCTGAGGCAATGTTAGTATACGTTTTGATTCATGATAGCGCATGCTGCTAAAAAAAGGCGAGTGTTTGCACACAATATACATACCAGGCTGTAAATAATCCATATCTTTTACACCTTGAGTAGCACTGGGTAGAGAAAAGGGCTCAATAACAGTACGATTTGTTGTGATATCGAATGAAATACGTGGTGAAAGGTATCTTTCCATTTTTTTTTATTTTTTATTTTTTTTATTTTTTATTTTTGCTTTTTTCTGGTTTGTTGTGATGTTGTTTGTTTACTGTTTGTGGTTTTCAACCGCGTATTGAGGAAGGAAGGAACACGTTACATCACTTCATCAATTTCATAGCTGGAGCTTTACCTAAAGTAGTGCATATTGCAACCATGTTAATTTGTCCAGTCCACTTTCCAAAACTAATGAAGTTGAAAATGCTTGCCTTTTCTTCAAAGTAGTACTTTGCAAGAGATGGTGCTAGAGAGTGAGACTCTACAGACAATGTCAAATGACAAACTTAGAGACAACCATAGATTTCATTCCCTTTATCTTGAGCAAAATGCAAATTCGCTTCCTGGAATTGACTTGCTTTTGTACCAAGGGTTTGCTCTCCAAAGTAATAACTAATTTCCACCGACAATGCATGCAGCCTTGTTAAATGCTAACGGATGCCGCAGTTTCTGTCCTCTGTTGAGATTGTGCTCCTCTCCAATGCAGTAGCTACTTCAATTTAGCTGATCTACCCGTACTGGTTTGCTTGTCACTTGAACTTACTAACATCTCGTAATCCCGTTGCAGCAGAAGCAATCCTAAAGTAGTAAGACCAAAGTATGCCCAAACAAACAATCTTCGATAATTTCTAATATCTACTAACCTCACCACCATGAACATGCACATTGTTAAAACTGAGTACAAGATCCACATAGTCTGCTTTTTCTCCTCCTTTTCAACATCCTGTAGAATATTGTACCAAAAGTTGCATTTCCTAAACATATCCACAGAAAAGTCTTTATGTAAGTATCATGGTCTAGAGCTGCTATCAACAAGCACACTGATACTATAAGAAGTCCCAAGAGGAACCTGGTAAATATCTTCAAATTGGGGTCGTGTTTCCACACTAATGGTCCCAATAATACACCACACAAATAAGCAAGCTTTTTGAAAGACTTGAGGTCATTTTGGGTCTCTGAAAACAATCGGTAAGTGAGGCAAATGACTGGGTCAGACGTGGCTCAGCCAAATTGTGATGAGCTGCTATTGCCACAGGTTAGAACTAGAGACTGTGGAGATTAGGTGGGGTAACAAGCCCTTGTTTAAAGACATTAGAGGAGAGAGCGACACTGTTGAAGGCTATCACAAAGAATCGTGGTTTCACTACAAGCACAAGGATGGAATGGATCGGGGGTCAAGCTTAGGGCAATTGTGAAAAGGGTGGTTAGGGATAATGGGGGGAGGGAAAAGGCTTTACAAGTTAAAGTCTCTGATGCTCGGCATCTACTACTTTAATGTAAATTTTTTGCAGTAACTTTCACACAGAAAACTACTGAAATCCAGGCAGTGCGATGTCTATAGTCAGTGTGGCCAAAGTGGGGTTGCAAATGTGAGACAAGTGTCCTTCACCAGTCGGGTTTTCTGTGTCTGTATTTATATGGGCCAGTATTTAGTGCCTACCAATTATCTACCAGTCAGTCAAGGTTATCCCCCACGTGCACGTGGGCTGTTGTTGAAGCTTTTGTGTAAATTAGAAGTAAAATTTGGGGGGGGAAAAGAAAAGCACTGTTGAGTTTGTGTAATACTAGAACGATAAGAAGAAGGGAGAAGAAGAAGATGTTGATGATGAGAAGAACTGTGTATGTTAGAAAGTAAACGAGCACTAAATAATGGAGAGCTATTTCAACCAGCAAACAGCAAACAGCAAACATCAAATAACAATACGCCGCCTGCTATTGATTATAATTGTGCTTGAAGAAACACTGCAGTGACACAAGTTTATGAAGAGAAGAAAAACACGGTCTGTAGCAGTAGTAGCAATAATAATAATACGTAATATTGTATTATTTGTATTATTTGTATTATTTGTGTTTTGTGTCTTGTGGAAAAAAAGTGGGCACGTGTCTCTCTGAAATACTCACTTACAACTCTTTGTTTAAGAGCAACCATTTTTAATAGAGTGAGAGGCAAAGAGAAGAAGAGAAGGCGATTGTGCAGTTAAGGTTTAGAAAAAGCTTCGTGGTGGCAGTAGCAGTAGTGAAGACAGAGACAGAGATACAGGTGGTGTGCAAGTATTTATCTCTGAGTATCTATATAGATCTAACTGTGCTGAACTTGAATTCTCTTTACCACTGGGGGAGAGCAAAACTCATATAAATGTAGTCGTCTCTTTTGGTACTAAGGCAGAAGTGATACAGTAAAGAGTAAAAGAGTAAAGAGTAGAAAGTGGAAAGTAGAAAGTGGGAAATATAAATGAAATCCAATCTGCCGCCATTTACAAAGAGTGAGAGAAAAATTAATTCATTTACTTTTATTTAGCAACCTATACACTAGAAACACACACACACACACTACAAAGACAAATACCAAACCCACCTCCCCAACCATTTCCTACTGACGTCAACTACTTCAAAAGAGTTAACAACAAGGCTAGATTACTACTGTGTGTGTGTGTCGAAAGGAGAGAAATACAAAACAAGTGATCAACCAAGACAGACAAAGGATCAACCACGAAGAACCGATTGCTCAGACTCAACACTGCTGCTACTACACAATACGTTTTAGGCAGAAGAAGAAGCAATATCATCAACTGTTATAGCCAGTTTCTCTTTTTCATCGCATTTCTTTTCACTGTTTGTTGAGGAAACTTACTACTTACTGGTCTGGTCTCTCACTCAACTCACTCTGACAACGTGAAGCAAAAACAAAAAAAAAAATTTCTTTGGGTGAAAGGTCAAAAGCGGAACTCATTCCTAATTGAGATATAACAACTAGGATTAACCGAAAAGGCAGGAAACAACGCCAGACTGTACACATCATACATACATATAATTCCTTTCACTGTTTTCTTCTTCCTAACCAGCATAGTCATTGTCCGTCCCCTTGTGTCGCAAGAGCAACCGCTGCCAAACAGACAAGAGTCATTCACATAAATTTCAAAACATACTCCATTTCGCTCCCCACCCCACTCCATCAAAAATTTTAGATGATATAATAGTCCATCCATCAGATTATTTTTTTTTTTTTTTTCAAGACAAAACTACACTAATTCTAAAAAGAATAGACATACACTATCGCACACTCACTAGTATACCCACAACGATGATGATGTCTGTACCGTCGAATCACGCGACGCCGACATCTAGCCCTACTGGCTCAGCTGTGGGTTTCAACACTTTTGGCGAGGGACACAGTGGTATTCATCCCAATAGTTGCGGCAGCAGCAGCAGCAGCAACAACAGCGGCAACACTAGCAGCAAAAGCTGGCAATATTAAGTTCATCGACCGACACCAAGACAGCGCAGTACTACACCTTCATCATCCGAAATGAACCCCAACAAAACAAACTCGAGCAGAATACGACGGAACCTCGCTAGTAATGGCCAGACACCACCTGACAACCGCAATCGTGGGAGTTCAAACAAGAGAGGAACAGTCAGTTTAGAGCGCTCGCCAAACAAGAGAGATGACCTTGGCCAAAGACGTCGAGTTTCCACAGGCGATGACAGCTTTCTATCACAATATATCAAATCACTTGAAATTCAAACAACTTTGAACGACCATCAGCTATATTTTAAAGCTCTTGAGAAGCAACGCAAGGTTAAATCACTTGAAGTATATCAAAAGTACTTGAATTCAAATAAAAAGGTTGAGCATGAAAGAAATTACAAGCAATACTTGACGAGTAAGATTAGTCCCAGACTACAGCGTCGTGATGTACTGCCATTGGAGCATTCAAACAAAGACACAACAACTAGCAGCACATCCACCATAACAACAAAACCCGCCGAAGATGATAGGATCAAAAAGACTAGCAAAGTGACAGTTTCTGAACCACAAAAGAGGAAACCACCTGCAACTCATATAACTCATCAACTACCTTTAGAATTTATGGAGTGTCCTATTGATTATCTCATAGATCTAATATCACGAATGCTACAGTCATTAATCACATTGAATGATAAGTCAGTGCCCCGTTCAATCTCCAATCCACCAGCATCATCATCAACAGCAACACCAACAGCAGCAGCAACAACGGCAACTTCTTCAACTAGCAATGGATCACAATCTTCCAATAACTTGCTAACGAGATACCACTCACGTACACCACCCGCAATATCTGCATACACATACCTCTCACGTCTAAGCAAATTCAATAACTTCAATCCGGCGATTTTGCTAACTACGATTTACTACATTGATCTATTATCGCACCAATACCAACCATTCTTCACTTTAAATTCATGGACGGTGCACCGGTTCTTGTTGGTGGCGACCATGATTGCCCAGAAATCCTTGGAGGATTTCTTTTATACCAATGACCATTATGCTAAAGTTGGGGGTGTTGCACTTGGTGAGTTGAATTGTTTGGAATTGGATTTTTTGAATCGTGTGGATTGGAGATGTGTTCCTGGAAAGCAAGTTTTGAATAAGGTTAGTGGGGTGATTTGTACGAATATTGGTCAAGCTAAAGATGTGTTGGATTTGTATTATAGTCAGTTGATTGATTTGATGGGGAAGAATACGCAGTATGGGAACCATAATGGGGATGAACTGCAACTGCAACTGCAACTGCAACTGCAGAGGTTGGCGGTGTGTTATGTTAAAGAACAAAGTGGAGGCCATTATGATGGGGAAACGAGACGAAACGTAGTGAGGACAGCAGGTGGAACTCCTGTTAATGGTGAAGATGTAGATGAATATATTCTGGAGGATGGAGATGGAGATGGATATGAAGAAGAAGATGATGATGATGATGAAGAAGATGATGATGAAGATGATGAAGAGGATGTTGATGATGATGACGATGAAGAGGATGATGAAGATGAAGAAGGTGACTATGATGAGGATGAGGAACATGACAATCTAAGAGGCGTTGTCAATGGTAATGCCCAGCAACACTCAGAGTATCCTCACCTGACTCCAGCTTACGATGAGAATGGGTTTATCAGGAATGGATTCTCATCGCCACATTTGAAACGAAGATACGGTGGTAGTCCAAGCCCAGAGTGACAGAGTAAGAAGAACGTTTAGTGAAGGATGTTTCCTGTTGTTGTTGTTGTTGCTGTTGGTAGTGGTGGTGTTGGTGGTATTTCAGATATTTATAAAATGTAGGGAAAATGGGAGAGAAGAGAGCAGGACTCTGTAGTGTATTTATGGGCTATCTTTTTTTGCATAGATATATATATATATACGTATATGTACGTATATATACATTATTGGGAATCAAACTTGTTATGAGCTTCGAGCAAACGGGTCGTGGAGCAGAAAAAAAAAAACAATCTCTTGCAGTAATAGGATGATTTGTGAACTCATTTACACTTTATGTCTTTGGTTTACTTTATGTCTTTGGTTTATGTGATTTCTCTTTGTTCATATTAAATTTTGTTTTTTTTTTTTTGCGCACTTTGTTTTACCCAATTTGGAAATGAGTGCGCAAATTTTTCTCCAATACCGTTCCTCTTCTTCTCCATGGAACATGTAACTTAAGCGTCTACTTAGTCTATAATAACTCACTGTCTGTCCTGAATGATGACATGTTGATGTGTCGGTGATGTGTGGGTTGATGTTTTCAAACTTGTAGTCCGTTTTCCTTCAATTGTAAACACCACCTACACTGTTTTTTTTTTTGCAACAAATTTGTGGAAACAAAGGCAACAAACTTGACTAGTTCAACAAACTGTATGCTTGTATTAGTAGTTTATTTTGTTTTAATGAGAGGATGATACACATGGAGGAAGTGTGTATGTAGGGATAATCTAATATGACTTGTGATGAGGATAGTGACAAACCCACATAATCAAACTATATTATAGTCTAGATGAGATGAAAAAGACAAGTAAAGTAAAGTAAAGTAAAGTGTGTTTGGTAATATACAAAATACGGCGTTTAGAAGGAGTTAAGAAGGAAAATACGGAGGTATTAACTCCGTATAATCAGCAAAGAGCGCAAAAGCCGCATCCTCTACAGGTTACATTATATACACTACTACTAACTACTGTTTTTACTAACTACTTAGTAAGGAGTATTGTAATATTACTAAAGTTGATGAAGATATCGTATGTGCATCTTATTATACCAACTATACATATATAGAGATACAATTGCATAGTCCTTTCTGCAACAGATATGTTCTAGTCATCTTTTCATCTTTTCAACTACCTCTCTTCACAAGAGACACTTTTAGTTAACTCAATCGTACGACAATAATAATAATAATCTTTTGTTATCATCAACTACCCCACTAATAATAATAATAATAATAACAACAACAACAACAACAACAACAACAGCAGACCATCAACACAATCCCTTCAACTTGAAGCTTTACTTAGATTAAGGCATCACTTGCAAGAGAACCTGCTTGTCTGGCTTATACTACACTTCATTACTAGTGAACCTTTACCCCACCATTTCCAATGAACGAGTCAAACTCCACCACGGCTGCATCTACTTCATCTATTGAAGAGTTTACTGGCCACAATCACAATGGAGGGGACATTGAAAAGAGAGAGGCAAGCGCTAATAATGAAAACTCATTAAAGCGTACGGACTCTGTCCTTAATTCAGATGAGGATTACGATGACAATAACGACGAGAGTAGAAGATTACACTTGGTAAGGACAATCACCGCACTATCCAGCAAAAACTCAACTGATCAGCTCGACTCCCTTTCAAAACATATCTCACGTCAAATCACCAATAAGGATGGCCAATTCGCCTTGAAAATGGAGGAGTTTAGTCTTCTTCGTATCTTGTCGAACTTTGTCTACTTTGCAAAGAAACAAGGGTTGGCAATGAGATGCAGTGGTGTATCATTTCAAGACCTTTGCGTTTATGGAAACGACGAATCATTTGCCATTGTTCCTACTGTACTTGACTTACTCAAAGGACCCGTTGGTGGCATACAACAAGCAGTTTCCAAAATGAGGACCCCGAAAAAGACAATTTTGAATAATTTAAATGGGTTTGCCAAACCAGGGGAAATGGTTTTGGTGTTGGGTCGTCCAGGTGCTGGTTGTACAACTTTTTTGAAGTCGTTGACTGGCACCGATTTTGACTTGTACAAGGGAGTTGACGGGGATATAAGGTACGATGGATTGACTCAACATGAAATGTTAAACAACTACAAAAATGATTTGGTGTACAATCCTGAATTGGATGTTCATTTCCCCCACTTGACTGTGGACCAGACTTTGTCATTTGCGATTGGTTGTAAAACCCCCCAAATGAGATTAAATGGAGTCACTCGCGAACAGTTTGTCAATGCCAAGAAAGAAATCTTGGCAACTGTGTTTGGATTGAGACACACTTACCATACTAAAGTTGGTAACGATTTCGTTCGTGGTGTATCTGGTGGAGAGCGAAAAAGAGTATCAATTGCTGAAGCATTGGCTTGTAACGGTTCCATATATTGTTGGGATAATGCAACAAGGGGATTGGATGCATCCACAGCGTTGGAATTTGCTCGTGCCATACGAACATCAACTGATATTTTGAGAACCACGGCATTTGTTTCAATTTATCAAGCAGGAGAAAATATTTATGAATGTTTTGACAAGGTGACGGTGCTCTACCATGGAAGACAAATTTACTTTGGATCTGCCAAGAATGCTAAAAAGTATTTTGAAGATATGGGATGGGAGTGTCCTGCAAGACAAACAACCGCAGAGTTCTTAACCGCTTTAACTGATCCAATTGGAAGGTTTGCCAAAAAGGGGTGGGAGAATAAAGTTCCTCAAACAGCAGAGGAATTTGAATTGCGTTGGTTGAATTCTGAGGAATACAAAAACTTACTTTTGGAGATTCAAGAGTACAACGATTCCATCGATGCCGATGAAACTAGACAAATGTACTACAAGTCCATCTCGCAGGAAAAGATGAAGGGAGCTAGAAAAAAATCGCCCTTCACCATATCATACTTGCAACAGCTAAAGTTGTGCACAATTAGAAGCGCTCAGCAAATTTGGGGAGATAAAGCGTATACAGTCACTCTTATTGGTGCGGGAGTTAGTCAAGCTTTTGTCAGTGGTTCATTGTACTACAACACGCCTGAAACTGTTGTTGGAGCGTTCTCACGTGGTGGTGTGGTGTTTTTTGCCGTGTTGTTTATGGCGTTGATGGGGTTGGCTGAGATTTCAGCTTCATTTAGCTCTCGTCCCATCTTGATGAAGCAGAAGAACTACTCAATGTATCATCCTTCGGCTGATGCCCTAGCACAATTTGTCATGTCTATTCCAATTAGTATCCTTGTCAACATATTCTTTGTCATTATCTTGTACTTTTTGTCCAATTTGGCTAGAGAAGCAGGAAAGTTTTTCATTGCGTTTTTATTCATCACGTTGCTTCATTTGACAATGGGTGCTTTGTTCAAAGCTGTTGCATCCATTAACAAGACTATTGCCGCCGCAAACGCATTGGGGGGTGTGTTGATGATGGCGTCGTTGATGTATTCTTCATACATGATTCAACGTCCGTCAATGCATCCATGGTTCAAGTGGATCTCATACATCAACCCTGTTTTGTATGCATTTGAAGCAGTTGTGGCATCAGAGTTTCATGGAAGACATATGCAATGTTTGGGTCAGTATCTTACCCCCAATGGGCCCGGTTATGAAAATTTGGGCAGTGGTGAACAAGCTTGTGCTTTTCTTGGATCGAAGCCTGGTCAAGATTGGGTTTTGGGTGATGATTATTTGAAAACCGCATACACTTATAGTTTCAACCATGTTTGGAGAAACTTTGGTATCATTATTGGGTTCATGGCGTTTTTCTTGGCCATTAATGCATTGGGAACTGAGTACATCAAGCCCATTACTGGTGGTGGAGATAAGCTATTGTACTTGAGGGGTAAGATTCCTCAAAAGATTGCACTTCCAGCTGAGAAGCAAGCTGGTGATATCGAGCAAGGTCCGGCAATGAATGATTTAGATGATCGTGAAGCCAAAGTGAATGCAAATGACTCAGATTTGAGAGTCAAGGATATTTTCCTTTGGAAGAATGTTGATTATGTTATTCCATATGATGGTAAAGAGCGGAAACTTTTGGACGATGTGAGCGGGTATTGTATACCAGGCACATTGACGGCGTTGATGGGTGAGTCCGGTGCTGGTAAAACGACATTGTTGAATACTTTGGCTCAGAGGATCGATTTTGGAACCATTACTGGTGACATGTTGGTGAATGGGAAACCCCTTGATACGTCCTTCAGTAGAAGAACTGGGTACGTTCAACAGCAGGATATTCATGTTTCTGAAGTTACAGTTCGAGAGTCGTTGCAATTTGCTGCACGGTTGAGAAGATCAAATGATGTGAGTGATGCCGAAAAGTTGGACTATGTGGAAAAGATTATCGATGTGTTGGACATGAGTCTATATGCCGATGCTGTTGTTGGGAAATCGGGTAATGGGCTCAATGTTGAACAGAGGAAAAAGCTTTCGATTGGTGTTGAATTGGTGGCAAAGCCTTCATTGTTACTTTTCCTTGATGAACCCACATCTGGTTTGGATTCACAGTCTGCGTGGGCCATTGTGAAATTGTTGAGAGACTTGGCCAATGCTGGGCAATCAATCTTGTGTACCATCCATCAACCTTCTGCCACCTTGTTTGAGGAGTTTGATCGGTTGTTGCTTTTGAGAAAGGGAGGTCAAACTGTCTATTTTGGCGAGATTGGAGATAAATCGAAAACCATACTAGACTACTTTGAAAGAAACGGAGCTAGACATTGTGAAAGCACTGAGAACCCCGCCGAATATATCTTGGAGGCCATTGGTGCTGGTGCGACTGCCGCCGTTCAAGAAGATTGGTTCAAGATTTGGGAAAACTCACCCGAAAAGATTAAGGAGGATGAAAAGTTGGACAATTTGATTGCCGAATTGGAGAAAAAGCCCTCTGATTTGAGTCCTGAGGAGGAGAAACAATTGAACCACAAGTATGCGACTCCATATTTCTACCAATTCAGATATGTGTTGCATAGGAATGCATTGACGTTTTTCCGTGATCCTGACTATGTCATGGCCAAGATTTTCTTGATGACGATTGCTGGATTGTTTATAGGTTTCACGTTTTTTGGATTGAAGCATACGAAAACTGGTGCTCAAAATGGTATGTTTTGTTCATTTTTGACGGTTGTTATTTCTGCTCCCGTGATCAATCAGATTCAAGAAAAGGCAATTACTGGAAGAGACTTGTTTGAGGTTCGTGAAAAATTGTCAAACACATATCATTGGTCATTGATGATTTTGTGCCAGGCATTGAATGAAATGCCATACTTGTTAGTTGGAGGTGCCATCATGTTTGTTTCTGTATATTTCCCCACACAAACATCAACAGTTGCGTCGCAATCCGGGATGTTTTACTTCACCCAGGGGATATTTGTGCAAGCTTTTGCCGTGTCGTTTGGATTGATGGTGCTTTACATTGCTCCCGATTTGCAAAGTGCGGCGGTATTAGTGTCGTTTTTGTATACTTTTATCGTTGCCTTTTCCGGGATCGTGCAGCCAGTGAGCTTGATGCCCGGGTTCTGGACATTTATGTACAAGTTGTCGCCATACACTTACTTTATCCAGAATTTGGTGTCGTCATTTTTGCATCGTCGCGAGATTCATTGCAATGATAAAGAGATGGCGTTTTTCAATCCGCCTTCGGGGCAAACTTGTGGTGAGTTTGCTCAGGCATTTGTGGAGAGATCGGGTGGGTATATTGATAATCCATCCGCTGAGTCAAACTGTGGATATTGTACGTTTTCCAATGCTGATCAGTACTTGGCAACCATTGGTGCCCATTTCTCGTTGAGATGGAGAAATGTAGGGTTCTTTTTTGCGTATATCTTGTTCAATATTGGTTTTTGCATGTGTCTTTATTATTTGTTGAGGTACAGCAAGTTGATGAATAAGATTAGCGGGGCAATTGCTGGGTTCAAGAAGAGCAAGAAGTAGACGTGGCTGCCGCATTTGTTTAGAGAGCTTTTTGTAAATAGAGAGGAGAACATGTTTAATAGATGATAACTAATATGATATATAAAAAAAAAAGAGTATGTGATACAAACAAAAAAAAGCTCAATGAAAAGCTATGGGATATATATGTAGCTATATATACATATATAAACAAAACGAATCTGTTGACATGCTCAGCTCAGTGTTATGTGGGCTTGATCAATTCAAATGAACAATACAAATGCTTATTCACGCTCATAATTGCCCCATAATTGTTAAATTCACCACAATAATTAGGGGCACTAAACACAGTAACGAGTTTCCTCTTGTTGAAAAACTCATAACCATCTTCAACAACCATATGGCCCCTCACGACAAGGTCCAATTTGAACTTTGAGCAGAAGTAATCAACATGTTTCTTCCCAAAACAGTACGAAACACCACGATCATTCTTGGGCCAATTGGTTAAAGAAAAGTTTTTAACCAGGGGGTCAGGATCGGACCACAACAAATCTGCCAATAATCCCTTGTCGGGAACATCAGTGGGTCGTTTAATCTTTTCAATTTGCGATAAATCATCGAGTTCAGGTGACAATCCTCCATGGACACAGAAAATCTTGTCATTGATCGTGGCCGCCACCGGCAAGGTATTAAACACATCAATGAAATTTTTCCACATACGAGGGGTTTTCAATCTTCTCTTGCATTCGTCATAAAATCCATAAATCTTGGTGATATTTGCTGACTCGTGGTTTCCTCTCAACATAAAGAAATTCTCAGGGTACTTGATCTTGTAACACAAGAGAAGCAAGATTGTTTCCAAAGACTTTTCTCCACGGTCAACATAGTCGCCCAAGAATAAGTAGTTTGAGTATGGTGGGTATCCACAACAATTGAAAATACGAATGAGATCATGAAATTGTCCATGTATATCACCAACTACTTTAACGGGTGGTGATAATCGCAACAAGTTGGGTTGTTCTAAAAAGATTTGTCGGCTCTTGCCCAAAATGTACTGAATTTCTTCGGTATCAACACGCAATGCATCCTTGGATTTACGAGATGTGGAGCGTTTCTTGGTTGACAACAACCGTTCAATGACTCCATCGATATCGATGGCCAACTTCTTGTTGGTGGGAATCAATGGTGGTGAGCTTGACAATGAGGTCGAGCTACTTGACTGCAGCTTCATTGGCAGTGACGTAGCAGCAGCAGCAGCAGCAGCAGCAGCAGCAGCAGCCAAGCTACCACCTGAAGGTGTTGCCACAGACTCAAGTTTCTTCAAGTTATCCTTTGATAGCACTTTAGGCTCGGGTGATGATTCCAATGATCTGCTTTCGGCTATTGAATCCAACTTGTTAACCACTGGGGAACCCAACCCGCCTTCAATATTTGCCAAGCTTTTCGTGGCACCGGCAGTGATGTAATTGCCGGGACTTGAACTGGACGACAGGAGCAGGTCCTCCTCCTTCAAGTCGTTGCCAGAAGTGGTAAATACGGGGGATGCAACGGAAATGTCCAGAGAGTCCACCGAGGAAGATACATCGTGTTGGTTCTTTAGGAGTTTGGCCATGGATATGTCAATCTCCATGTCAAAGTTTTGGTTGAGGGGATCTTCTTCCATTGCATGTGTGGATCTGCTATTTGATGGTTTGTTGTTGGTTGCGTTCTTGATGGGAGACGTTGAGGCAGCCCCTCCTCTTTGTCGAGACCCAGGTACATTCAAAAAGTGACTGCTATCGCTATTGCTGCTGCTGCTGCTGCTGTTGTTGTTGTTGTTGTTGTTGTTGATGCTGCTACGACGTTTCTTCTCCTTGTCATTTATTTCAATAGCAGGAGATGTCGCGTGCACGCTTTTAACGATAGTGGGAGCCCTGTGGTGCTGGTGCTTATTTCTTTGCAGTTTTCGTAAGTTTAGTTGAGATAGCGCCAGGGCCATCTCATCTGGATCTAAGTCGGTACTTCCAGTAGTACCGGTGGTTGAGTTTCCATCATGGCTAGTATTTGATGAGGATGAGGTTCTCGGTAGGGGTTCATCTTTAGACGGGCTATTTCCCATTGGATAAAAAAAAAGTATAGTAAGTGTTATGAGCTGGCGAGTGGCACTAACAAGAAGAAAAATAAAAAAATAAAGTAGGGGTTAGGGGGAAAGGGGGAAGAAAAGGTGGAGGGTGATGAAAAGTATAGTTCAGACGTTGAATGTGTGAGTGAGTAGGTGTTGTTGTTGTAGTAGTAGTAGTAGTAGTAGTAACAAGTGTGTGGTTTGAAAGGAGTGCTCAAAGCTTAGAAGAAAAGAATTTGTAATAGTTGACATTATTTGCAAAGAGAATTTTTTTCTGCCTCTGTCTCCTCTAGTTTTCTTTTGCTTTCTTCAAAAGTCGTGTGAAGGTGGATGACAAATACATTGTAAAAGTTTTATCCACTTTTACACTACCATTTCTTTCTATAAATGCCACACTTGAAACTTTGACAAGGGAAAAAGGGGTATTTACACATTTACACTACCCTTGTATGCTGTTCTCTTTGTCTTTGTCTTTTTTTGTTCTGTGTTACACGACTTTCACTCTGTTTATGTCTTCTCTCTCTCTGTGTGTGTGTGTGTGTATGTCTCATTATTATTGTCTTGCGACATTGAACTATGTAACCAGTAACCTCGTATTCAACTTCAACGCCTTTTATATGAGATTAGTTTTCAAACGGTTGAGTAGTTATAACCACAGTTACATTCACAGTTACAATCACAATCACAGTTGCAGGTCTAGAATCATGACACTCCCTCACCACACACCTATCAAATCTGCCGGATGTTTGATCATTGGCGATGAAATCTTGAATGGCAAGATTATGGACACAAACTCATACAATTTCGCCAAATTTTGCTTCAATGAGTTGTCAATTCCATTAAAAAGAACTGTAGTTTGTGGAGACGACTCCCTTGACATCAAAACGTCCTTGAACAACCTACTAACTCAGGACAATGTGGATTTTCTTGTTACCTCCGGAGGGTTGGGTAGCACACACGACGACATCACTTATGAGGCTATTAGCGAATACTATGAATTGGAGTACAAACTAGACAAAGAAGTTGTGGACCGTATGCAGTCACTTCGTAAAGACTACTTGGCAAACTTGGATAAAGAACAATTGGATGCCTTCTACAGAATGGCCACTTTGCCAACTGCTGTTGCTACCACCACATCCACAAATACCCCCCACAACACCACGAAACCTAACATCAAAGTGGAGAAAATATTTGGCAGTGACAAAATGTGGTTTCCCATAGTTATCATCGATGACAAAGTCTTCATCTTGCCAGGTGTGCCTCAACTATTTGTTCAATGTTTGCCAGTCATCAAATCCTATATATCTCCTCGACTCGACTCTGAGAAATTGATAAGAAGATACGTCGTGACAAAAACTGGTGAAAGTCATTTGGCCCCATATCTTGGTAAATTGCAAAACAGGTGCAATGAAAAATACGGTGACGGCGTTGTTAAATTAGGAAGCTATCCGCACTTGGAGTCTCATTTGAATACAATCAGTGTGATTGGGAGCCAACTACTGTCGAAATCAGATCTTGATTGGATAATACAGGATTTACTAAAGAATGTTGGTGGTCAGGGTAAAGAAATTACTCAGGAGGAAGAAGATAAACTTCATTAGATTGAGGTGGTCTGGGCAAGGAAGGAGGCTGAATGAGAAGAAACTTACTGAGAAACTTTTTTCCATCTGTTGTTAGTGTATGCTCTTACTGCGAGAGGGGGGGGGGATCGGAATTCAAAAAAGCCCAAAGTGATTTGCAATTCGAGGTGTGTGGGGAAAGCTGCAATGACTTGTGAGGCTGATGTAGTGAGAGAAGAGAATGCAGTTGGTGTGATTACAATGATGTGAAACATGTGTATACTATTGCATAAATAGAACAACAGTTTCTACTTTCAAGTCTATTGGCGCGCTGCAACCAGCAGAGGCTCAGAAGACGAATACAATACACGATCGATCGTGATACTTGATCAACTACTGGTGTGATAAAAGCAGAAGCAGTGGGGCAGAGAAGTGACCTCGACTATCAATGTCAAGAAATCTGTATAGGAGAAACCCTCTTTTAATACAAATACAATCGACGAACAAAGGTCTTCCTAGCAAATATGCGATGCAAAAGAGACGTTAACTAGGCAGTTTAAGCAAACCACGTATATCAACTATGACAAGCGCACGAACTGTGTTAAGTATGTCAAGCAA